>NW_016828628.1:187559-259159 GCF_001698545.2 Rhinopithecus bieti | reverse complement strand
ATGTGTGTGTGTGTGTGTATATATATAACTATATGAATATAATATACATATATATATATATATTTCTCAGTAGAGGCAGCTCTAATGGCTTCCATTTGGCCTTTCCTACCATAGTAGCCCTCACCCTACCAGTTAGGGAGCTATTGTGGGGATTCTAGTAGCTGCTAAATATGTCTATACCAATTATGCTTTCTGGCACTGGGGAAATGACCACAAGGTGAGTCCAGGGACCCACTGGACCCATCGTAAGTCGGACCTGAGTTAAAACTCCATTAATTCCCTGACCTCCATAAGCCCCTACTTTAACTGGAGGACCACAGTGACATTTTGGGTCCCCTGGAATCAATGTCAGCTCAGAGCCAGTGTCCAGTAGTCTCCGAAATGTCTGATCATTTCTCTTTCCCCAACCCACAGTTACCCTGGTAAAAAGACCGGAGGTCTCGCTGGGGAAGGATAGAAGAAAGATTTGCTGCAGAAATTGTTAGTAACGTGGTGGGGTCCTTCCTCAAGGGGATCTGGCCTTCCTTTCATTAAAGCGGTTCTGGGTCTGTAAACTGGTTCAAGTCTTGACATTGATTGAGGGGCCATAATTCTTGTTTTTATAATTCAAATTAGCCTTTTGTCCATTTGACCTAGAAGTTTTCTCTTTATATAAATTAAATAGGAATACAGAAGGCTTCCTATCGATTTCACTTCTAGGAACACTGTCATTAATTAGCCAATGCCAGAGCTCTACATGAGTCAGACTATTCTGATTGCCACTTTGCCTCTTCTGTCCACTATGGTAGCTATGCCCACCTTGTCTTTAATGGTTGAGTGCTGTCACTGCCCCTGCCACCTCGGGATGCAATTATTTCCATTATATTTAAATTTTGTAGTTGAGTGATTGCCGTTCCCACCATTAGATCTAACATACAAAGAAGAGGCATTACAGGGCTCTTCAAAGACGCAGATTCTGTCCAAGAAAATCTGCTTCATGAAGCATGGGTCAAGAGTATATCTTCAGGACCCTCCCAGCTGGGATGAGTAGGTCCAAAGTGACTAATCCACTCCACCATGCCAATCTCCCTAAGCCTTTGGATCCCTTACTGTACATTAAACCAAGAGAGATCAGGCATTTCCAGCTCTCTCACAGTGGACCATCTTTTAATCCATATTTTAGCCGATCAAGAAATAAACTATTAGAGTCTTTTTTGTCATTCCCAGAGCTGCAACATTAAATGCAGAGACCCTATTTAGTGGTCCTAAATCAATAAATTCAGCCTGATCCAACTCTATGTTCCTTCCACCATTAACCCACACCCTTAATATCCATTCCCATGCCTGTTCTCCAGATTTCTGTTTATATCAATTAGAAAATTCAAGGAGTTCTTTTCGAGTGCACTGCACCTCCTCATGGGTCATGCTCTGAACCTCCCCTCTAGGGGCCTGCAGGGACTTTAGCCTAGTTATAGGTCTAGAAGCAAACAGAGTTGTTGGGGTTAGCTCCTGAGGAGAGTCAACATTATCTTGCCTAGCCACTGCTTCAGGGGAGGCCATCACTGTTGCCTCAGGCAGTGCAGGGTTTATCTCCTCAGGCAAAGATGGAAAGGCTGATGGCAGCATAGGTAGTGGAGGGGATGTTGCCACCACTGGGGATAAGGAAGCTGTTTCTTCTGACAAAAAAGATCCATCAAAGTTTACAAACTCAGCATCCCCAGCTTCATCAGGGTCCTCCCACACATTCCCATTCCATGTTGCAGGGTCCCATTCTTTTCCAATCAATGCCCTCATTTTAACAGTAGACACCTGGCAAGGCTGTGCATGCATCTTTCATTGCAGGTCAGCCACTCGCATGATAAGAGCTTGTGTCTGTTTCTCCACAGTTTCAGCTCTTTCTCCACAGGAGATAAGACTCTCACTCAAGACAATCTTAGCAGATTTGAGGCTCAGTATCTGCTGCTGAAGCCTGGAGATAGAATCCCTGAGTTTATGATTTTCTTTCATCACTTTGTTTACTGAACTTAGGAGCAACCAATCAGCTTCATTACATTCCTTGGTCCTCCACATATGGTCAAAGGTATTATGTATAGAGTCACTAAACTCCTTGCCTCTCATGACTAATGAATCAGAAGTGTCAAATGCATTTATTTTGCGTAACTCTCTAAACAGTTCATACCAAGGACTACCAGTGTTCTCCATACTATTAGAAGTAGAGTCCTTAGAATTTTGGGATCTAATCATATTAAGCAGCCAACTCCGGGAACCACAAAACCGATGAAAAAACTCCATTCTTAATATTCTGTTCCTCTAAAACCACTCCTGATACCAAAATCTGTATTAGGGTTCTCTAGAGGGACAGAACTAATGGACTATGCATATATGTAAAGGGGATTGTATTAAATATTAACTCGCATGATCACGAGGTCCCTCAATAGGCTGTCTGCAGACAAGGAGAGCAAGGAGAGCCAGTCCGAGTCCCAAAACTGAAGAGCTTGAAGTCCAATGTTCAAGGGCAGGAAGCCTCCAGCGTGGGAGAAAGATGGAGACTGAGAGACTAGGCCAGTCTCTCACTTTTCACATTTTTCTGCCTGCTTTTTATTCTAGTCATTCTGGCAGCTGATTAGATTGTGCTAACCCAGATTAGGGGAGGGTCTGCTTTTCCCAGCCCACAGACTCCAATGCTATTTTCCTCTGGTATCACCCTCACAGACACACCCAGGATCAATTCTTTTGTATCCTTCAATCAAGTTGACACTCAGTATTAACCATCACCTCAATCATAAGAGATTTTGAACTAGGTAATGTTGTTAAGTTGTAATTGAGAATAGGAAGATGTCAAACTGGGTAAGAACATGTCATATCTCCTAGTGCTCTGTCTCTGGCCACTTAGGGGTGTTTTATAGAAGATGCTCCACCATATTAATCAGGAGTATGTCAGTCTTTTTTCTTTTATATATTTCCAGGAATTTTATTGTATAAGAGACATAAAACCTTCTTGAACCTATTCAAGTTCTGTAGTCTACTGATATGGTTTGGCTCTGTACCTCCACCCAAATCTCACCTTAAATTGTAATAACCCCCATGTGTCAAGGGTGGGACCAGGTGGAGATAATTGAATCATGGGGATGGGTTCCACATGCTGTTCTCTTGATAGTGAGTGAGTTCTCAGTGGATCTGATTGGTTCATAAGGGGCTTCCCACATCACTCTGCACTTCTGTCTCCTGCAACCTCTTTCCATCATGATTGTAAGTTTTCTGAGACCTCCCCAGCAATGAAGAACTGTGAGTCAATTAAACCTCTTTCCTTTATAAATTACTCAGTCTCGGGGAGTTCTTTATAGCAGTGTGAGTACCACTTTTAGGATACCTTTACTATTATATAGAGAAATGCTTTCTGTGTTTTGAATGAAGTCACTGCCTTTAAGCCCAAGGAGTACCCTCCCACCGGTAACCCTGAATCGCTGACCAGCAAGAGCCGAGGTGACCAGAAGGACTGTCAGAAGCTGACAAGCTGGGGATTCTGGGCAGTAAATAATCATTCAGATCAATCAAGCAAGAGACATCAAGAAAACATCTATATCGGTAAGCAGAAGAATGAACAGTGTCCAAAGTTCATCTACATCATCTGAAACTACTGGCAGGCAGCAAAAGTAACTGAAGAGAGCCCTATTGGAAAGAGGTGAAGGAAAGGTTGGGAATGGGGAGTAAACCGAAGGAGAGTTTTGAAGCAGAGCCAGCTCACTCTCGTGGCCTCCACTCCCTTTCTATTCCTCGCACTTGGTTGAGATTCCATTGGAACTGAACCTGGCTTAGAGGTAAGCCCTTGGTAACGAGAAAGAGGTGATTGGATGTCTGAGTAGCGGGCACTTAATGTACACTTGCTGTGGTAAAAGACAGATATATGTTTCCAGCATAGGCGTTTCTCTGTCACTAATAGCAGTGAACACGTTCTGTGCGCCTTTTATGATTTTATAAACTTGGATCACCATTGCTTCATCTTTCAATGCTTATGGACTGAGTGATCCTTTTGCCCTCCCGCATGTGGCCATCCCGCTCTCTCCTCAATAATTCAAGTTTATTAGTCGCCAGACTTTCTTCATATGTACATGATGTTATTTATTTATTTATTTATTTATTTATTTATTTATTTATTTACTTTTTAGAGACAGGGTCTCATTCTTTCTCCCTGGTTGGAGTGCAGTAGTTTGATCATAGTTCACTGCAGCCTGGAATCCTGGGCTCAAGCAATCCTCCTGCCTCAGCCTCCAGAACAATGGCTGGGACTACAGACATGTGCCACCATGCATGGCTAAGTTTTACATTTTTTGTAGAGCTAGGGTCTCCCTATGTTGCCCTAAGCTTGTCTCAAATTTCTGGCCTTAAGTGATCCTCCTACCTTGTCCTCCCAATGTGCTGGGATTACAGGCTTGAGCCACCATGGCTACCAGACTTTCTTCACCTTCATTCTTTTCTGAGGAAGATAAAAAAGATCTGTATCTCATTTTCCAAATGTGGAGTCTGCATATTTTAGAACAAAGGCAAAATAATGACTTCTGTATTCCCAAAAGCTTTCTTTCTGACCCCAGCATTCTCTGGGCTCCAAGTGCTCATTGAATAATTGTATTCACAGATTAATGCAGCGCTTCTTCAATTTTAATGTGCACATGAGCTGCCTGTGGATTTCGTTAAGATACAGGTGCGAATCCAGTAGGTCCAGTGGGGCCCACACTCTGCATTTCTAGAATATTCCTGGATGCTACTGCCCGCATATGCACCACACTCTCAACAGTGAAACGAGTCCAGTAGTTGTTAGAGCCTTTCTCTGTGTCAGAAGAAAACATTCTGAGAAGAGTGTATTCTTCCCATTTCATCCCCATCTCCAAAATCATGTATTCTTATTTTTTCACATGGGCATACATTTACTGTATTTTTTTTTTTTTTTTGAGACGGAGTCTTGCTCTGCTGCCAGGCTGGAGTGCAGTGGTGCGATCTCGGCTCACTGCATCCTCTGCCTCCCGGATTCGCGTGATTCCGTTGCCTCAGCCTCCAGAGTAGCTGGGACCACAGGCGCCCGCCACACCCAGCTATTTTTTTTGTTTTGTTTTCGTATTTTAGTGGAGACGGGGTTTTGCCATATTAGCCAGGATGGTCTTGGTCCCCTGACCTCGTGATCCTCCCGTCTCAGCCTCCCAGAGTGCTGGGTTTACTGGCCTGAGCCACCATGCTCGGCCAATTTATTGTTTTTTCTAAGAAAATAAACACACAAGATTTCACTGCAATTTATTTATGTAACTTTAACATTAATAAAATTTGGATGAGTTTAATATTTGCTGAATATTTTTAAATATATGTTTCTTGTGATAACCTGAAACTTGTCTTCAAGGCATGTACATTATATTAGGCTGTTCTTGAACTGCTATAAAGGAATACCTGAGACTGGATAATTTATAAGAATTAAAGGTTTAATTGGCTCATCTCTCTGCAGGCTATACAGGAAGCTTGGCCCAGGCATCTGGTCAGCTTCTAGGGCAGCCTTAGGGAGCCTTTACTCATGGTGGATGGCAAAGCTGGAGTAGGCATGTCGCATGATAAAAGCAGGAGCAAGAGAGAAGAGAGGTGCCACACTTTACAACAAGCGGGTATCTCAAGAACTCGCTCACTATTGTGAAGACAGCACCAAGCTGTAAGAGATCCACCCCCATGGCCCAAACACCTCCCACCAGGCTCCACCTCCCACACTGGAGGTTACAGTTCAACATGAGATTTGTAGTGAGGTCATATATTCAAACCATATCATACACACACAAAATGAAATTGGCAAATACCCGAGATGATACATAATAGGGGGTGACCCAAGCTAAAGACAAAGCGATCTGATACTATAAGTTGGTTCAAAATGATACAAATGGGGACCAATAAATTCAACTATCTCTAGTCACAGCTCTAGCAAAAGTTTGTACCAAGGGCTAAAAATCTGTGCTATCCCAATCTGTGAATGAAGACATGGGAAATTTGGTTTATAGTTAAAAATCTAGTCCTGGGGGTTAATGGGATATAAGACTTATTCTTGTATTAAAGAGTTAGAACTAGAGACCAAGGTAAATAAATTCAGTATGCATCTCCTCCAAGGGCAAGGGAGAAAGGAGGAACACAATCCATTTAAAGGTAGACCTAGTTGGGAGATGATATTAAGTCTCATCTCAGTTGTTTCAGTAAGCTGCACACCTCCTTCCTTAAATCAGTTTAAGAGATCCCAGGAAAAATCAGGTGTGTTTCCCCTTATAGATTATTTTACTACACACCAATGGGGATTGCAGCTCCAGTATAAATAGCAGATTCCACCAAATCTCACTCGAATAAAATAACTATCTGTATCTTAGGGCTTCTACATTTCTTCATTAACATTATTTTTTATATCCTTTTGTGGCAAATGTGGACATTTTATGACTTTTGGCAACACATTTTGAAAGTCTAAACTGTATTTACAAATATTGCTTGTCCCCATGATGATTGGGCAATTTTAGGGAGAAGAAACATTTCTTTCCCACTCCTGATGGTTTCTTCCAAATAGCAGGGAAGCTCCGCTAGTTGGTTACGCTGCGTCTCTCCACTTCCTCACACACCTGTTGGTGAGTACTGGAAAAAACTGGGCATAAAAGCTGGCTCCTTTTCTTCTTCTTCATAGGATCTACTTGCCTACAGAAGTCTTATGCTCTTAGGCATGTGATCCATTTAAATGCCAAGGCCCTGTCCCCTGGAGAGGCTTATGGTGATCCAAGGCTGTGGGTGACCAGGAGGTTATGTTGCTCTGATTCTGGCATCAATTGTAGGAAATCCATTGCTGGCACATGCTCAAGCCACGTTCTCCAAATTTATTAGTGACAAAAGTGATATTTTGGTTCCTAACTATAGAATCTTTTGTCGTACTTCGCTGTTGTTTCACACTTCGTCAGAGAAGAGTGGTAATATTTACTTAGCATTTCTTTGAACCTCAGCATTATTCATTTTCATTAACATTCAGAGAACTCCAGAAGGCTAATTCTAATAGGAAATATGTGGTTTCTTCCTTATGATTATGTGTACGTGGATTGTAATGTTTATTACTAATTGCCTCAAAATCAAGACTTGGGGAACTTGGCTTGAGAAAATTGAAATGCAACTTCCAACTTCAACTTTATCATTGAATAAACTTTAGAACTCGATCTCTTTGGAATTCAGTTACCTAATATATAAAATGGGGTTCAAATGTGTACCGTCTACCTTAAAGCATGGCTGAGGGGTTAGAATTGAATGTGAGAACATATTGACAATTATAAAACAACACAACAAATGTGTGTCATTATTCTAATAATTCATTATGTGTGTGTAGCAAACACACATTAGAAAAGTAAGTGGCATTACTTTTGATTGTATTCAATTTGTTTCCCTTTATAGAAAGCTGGAAGAGACCACCTTTTCCTTCTAGAAACACTCTTACTCTTTATGTATTGGGTCAGATTCTTACTGTACACTATAATGTGCACTTTCTTCTAGGGTGACTTTTTATGTACATTAAGAACGGATCACTTTTATATGCAAGTTCTAAGGTAGGCTGAAAATACTTCCTTGTTACATGAAGATCTTTAAAAGTGAATTATGTTTATACCACTTATGTAGTTTTTTTTTAATGATGTAAATATCACCTTGCTTTATTGTGACACATTTTTAGACTTAGGACTTTTAGTTATATGAAGTGTTAAATGACATTTGTTAGCCTATTTTAGTGTAGGCACTTTAAAATGTCAACCAAACAGATGTTCCACTGTAAACATGAATAAAAACGAGGGCATAGTAAGATTAAATACAATTTTAGACTATTTTATTATGTTAATATTAATATTACTTAAAATTCAGTAGTGATTTAATTATATATAATTAATGAAGATGACAGGAAAGACTCCCAAGTTCATAATTGACAAAAAAGTTGTAGTTGGTTTAGTTATTTTTTAAAATTAAAAAATAATTTATTAATTTTTAATGGCAAGATTATAGGAGTAAAGTTAAGCAGATATGGCTTACAGTGTTATCCTGATCATTTCTGATTTTGCTTCTAGTGTTATTCTGACTCTCCTAAATCTCAGTACCATCTCATATTCAATACTCAAGTGGATGCTGTAAATTGATTATATATGTGTATCTATGTATATGTGTATATGTAATGTATAATAAAAGGAGGAGGAAGGAAGACCTATGCTCTCCAGGAAAGAAAACATATGTGTCATTTTCTCACAGTTTTGTACATATCATAGCCCCTACTTTGAATTTTAAAATATGTAATTAATTAAAAAAAAAAAACCCTACGTTAAGCTAAATTAAAATACTACATAAAACAAGTTTCCTTTAAAATTTTGACTCTTTGTGGCTGGATTAAAAAACTCTTGTGAGTCTTGTGAAGATGTTCACATGACATTTTGGCTCTTCCTGAACTGATAACATTAATAATAATGATATAATAATGTAACATCGTCGTACATTTTTATTTTACTACAACTTTTTTTCTACTTTTTAAATGCCTGCTGTGTATCAGGGGCTTGGAAAGATGATGTATATGTATCTTATTTGATATATTTGTTTTAATTGAAACTAAATTGATAAAATAATTTTATCTTAAAACACATTTTCCTAATTCCAAGTAGAAAATACATTTAAAGAGTGCTGAAATTTTGAAAGGTGTATGTAAAAATAATTCAGAAGTATAAAGCAAACAACTCTAAGATTATTAATAATGTGAATTATCATGAATATTCATTAGGGCTAAATATAGTCCTTGTGTACACTATGGGAGTTTCTTCAAAGTTAAAGAAAATGTATATACATGGAAATAATATCAAGTTTGTTCCAGAGAATTGTTCATAGTCTCAATGTAGTTATTTAAAAATACCATATTATAGGCCAAGTGCAGTGGCTCATGCCTGTAATCCCAGCACTTTGGGTGGCTGAGGCAGGCAGATCACCTGAGGACAGGAGTTCGAGACCAGCTTGGCCAACATGATGAACTCCTGTCTCTATTAAAAATACAAAGATTAGCCGGGCATGGTGGTGTGTGCCTGTAGTCTCAGCTACTTGGGAGGCTGAGGCAGGAGAATTGCTAGAAGCCAAGAGGTGAAGGTTGCAGTTAGCCAAAGTAGTGCTACTGCACTCCAGCCTGGGCAACAAGAGCGAGACTCTAAAAAATTAAAAACCCCAAAAACCGTATTATATATATTTCCTATTCACATGAATAACGCTTTCCTGCTGGTGGTTATTCATAGAAGCCTGTGGATGATTTCTGTTTCACATAAGTATTAATTCTCTAATTTATCTGTTAAGTCTACGATGTCATAAACTAAGTTTTCTTAAAATAAGAAATGCCACAAAGTCTATCTTTAATTATCAATTCACATACAAAATTAGAAAACACAAGCTTTTAAAATAGTTGACTTATTATATTTTGAAGCATTTTGTATGATGGAAAACATTGCAACTTTTACTTCATACTTAAGTAAGTTCCAAAATAAAATAAAACCTCTTTCCTGTTTTTCCTTTCTTGTCAACAGGGGTTTAAACAATAATAAAATAATATAATAATAAAGGAATAGTAGAATAAGTTGAAAATAATAAGTGAGTCACATTGTTACTATTTTAAATATTACAAATGATGTTATTTCACTCCATAGTTATGTGATAAATTAGATATTATTACTATCCTTTCTTTACAAATTCACAATCTAAGCACCAGAGAATGTAAGTAACTTGCCAAAAGTTTCTGACCTAAAGGAATATAGTGACAATAAAAGCTATCTTAATTCCTACTCAAGCAAAGGTGAAAACACATCATGTAAGACAGAATGTCTTCACGGACTCCCTACTAATCCATAATTTTGTCTCTTTGTAGTCAGAAGAAAAATATGTTAGAAAATGTTGATAATGGTTTTTGACAAATTTTCATTAAATCCAAGTTCTTTTACTTTTGTTTATTGTTTACAGATGTCACCAAATAAAAGTGCTAAAATTTTGAATGTTTTAAAGCTGGTTTATTAGATTCTAATTGCTGCTGTCAGAAATTACCACAAAGTTAGTGGCTGAAAACAAGACACATTTGTTCTCTTACAGTTCTGAAGGTCAGAAGTCCAAGAGGAATTTTGTCATAAGATGGATTATATCTAGAGTCCCATCTGTGCTTAATTTAGAATATTTAAATAATGTGATTTGGAAATTTTGAACTGGTCAGACTCATATAAGATTTTGGATTTAAAATGATGTTTAATTTTTAAGACTTGAGAATGGGGTGAACGTATTGCATGTGAGACAGATATGAAGTTTTGGGGGTCAGGGACTGTCTTCTGCCAAGGTGGCACAGGGAATCCATGAGTCACACACCTACTTTCATCAATAGCCCTCTTTATGACGGAATCATCTGACCTTTTGACACTTCAGAGGCACAAGTAAAAGTGGTTCAAGCACACCCTTGTCTTTCACTCCAGCGCCAAGTCGCTTCCTGACAATGAATCTCCAATTTAACATCTTTTGCACCTTTGGATATGCTGAGAAATCTCCCAGTCACCAGAGCCTTTTTTTTTTTTTTTTTACTTAACAGATAATTACTTCAGTCTAATTGTTTCCTATCACATTTTATTATAAGTAGCAAGAATGAATTAAACTGCACCTCTTGATGGCATGTTTCTCATTTCCTTGGGAGATCTCATGAGCGGTGCTTTTAACATTCCTATTTCTTTTTCTTTTCTTTCTTTTCTTTTTTTTTTATTTTTTTTTGAGACGGAGTCTGGCTCTGTGGCCCAGGCTGGAGTGAGCGGCGCCATCTTGGCTCCCTGCAAGCTCCGCCCCCCGGGTTCCCGCCATTCTCCCGCCTCCGCCTCCCGAGGAGCTGGGACCACAGGCGGCGCCACCTCGCCCGGCTAATTTATTGTATTTTTAGTAGAGACGGGGTTTCACCATGTTAGCCAGGATGGTCTCCATCTCCTGACCTCGTGATCCGCCCGCCTTAGCTTCCCAAAGTGCTGGGATTACAGGCCTGAGCCACCGCGCCCGGCCTGGTTTTGTTTTTTGGTTTTTGTTTTTGAAATGGAGCCTCTCTCTGTCGCCCAGGCTGGAGTGCAGTGGTGCGATCTCGGCTCACTGCAACCTCTGCCTCCTGGGTTCAAGTGATTCTCCTGCCTCAGCCTCCCCAGTAGCTGGGACTATAGGCACGTGCCACCATGCCCAGCTAATTTTTGCATTTTTCGTAGAGATGGGTTTTACCATGTTGGCCAGGATGGTCTCCATCTCTGGACCTCGTGATCCGCCTGCCTCGGCCTCCCAAAGTGCTGAGATTACAGGTGTGAGCCACCATACCGGGCCTAATAATCTTATTTCTATCAACAACCTGTTTCTGGTGATTTAGGGATTCTCTAAGGTGACACAGGCTTTCTTCACCATGCCCCTCCTTCCCTTGTGCATTCTCGCTGTGAGAATCACTACCGACCGTATTTCTACTAATAATCTCTTCAGGGAAATTTATATTTTTCCATCCCCTGCTTCATGATTCTTCCAGCCTCTTCCCATTACCAAATTCCAAAATCATTTCCACCCTTTTGGGTATTTCTTTCAGCAGCGTCCCACTTCTAGGTATTCAGTTTCTATTGCTGCTCTCACAAAATACTACAAACCTAGGGGCTCAAAACAACACAAAGTTATTCTCTCACAGTTCTGGACATGAGAAGCCCAAACTGAGTCTCTCTTGGCTAAAATCAAGGAGCCAGCAGGACTGGTTCCTTTCAGAGGCAGGAGGAGAGAACCTGTCCTTTGCCTCTTCCAATGACCAGAGGCAACTGATGGTTCCTTATCGGCCACAAATCGCTTCCTTGTCTGTTTCTGTTATCACATTACCCTCTTTTCAGTCACATGTCTCTGCCTCCCATTTACAAGGGCATTTGTGATTTCTTCGCGAACACCTTGAATAACCAGGGTGATTCCCCCATCTCAGACCCTGTGATGTAATCACCTCTGCAAAACCTCTTTTATTACATAACTTAACATATTGACAACTTCTGGGGATTCAAATGTTAGCATCTTTGTGGATCATTATTCAGCTACTACAGTTTAATGTTACCCAGTGTCCATTTTTATATTCCGGGTTTAGTCCTCTCTGAAATTCAACTATATTTCAGTTGTGCACAAGCTTAAAACTATAATTTTATTACTGACACTTTGGCCAAATGCTGTGTTATTTTTTAGTAAAGTAATATGATTATGTATAATACAGATAATTTGGGGTTTAAAATAAGTTATTATATTAAGATTATTCAGAGATCATTCCTATTATAGCCAAGATGTGAAATCATCATTTTGAAAATGATTGATTATGTTATTTTTGTAAGTGCAACTTATCAGAATACACCATGTTTTGTTAGATAAGGGAGAAGAAAGATGAGGCCAACAAGTGTTTGTTAGAAAAGAATTGCTTGCTCGGTTATTTATCACTGACATTAGCTATGAAAGATAAGAGGATTGTGTAATCAAGTTTGATTTTTCATAAATTTGGGACCCACACTTTGTATGTATGCATGTATTAAGAAAAGGACATATCCCTTTGGGGGCTGAGGTGGGTGGATCATGAGGTCAGAAGTTCAAGATCAGCCTGGCCAAGATGGTGAAACCCCGTCTCTACTAAAAATAAAATACAAAAATTAGCCAGGCATGGTGGCAGGCGCCTGTAATCCCAGCTACTTGGAAGGCTCAGGCAGAGAACTGCTTGAAGCCGGGAAGCGGAGGTTGCAGCAGTGAGTGAAGATTGAGCCACTGCACTCCAGCCTGGGTGATAAAGTGAGACTCTTCAAAACAAAAACAAAAAGAAAAAAAAACAGAAAGGAAGGAAGGAAGGAAGGAAGGAAGGAAGGAAGGAAGGAAGGAGAAAGAAAGAAAGAAAGAAAGAAAAGAAAGAAAGAGAAAGAAAGAAAGAAAGAAAGAAAGAAAGAAAGAAAGAAAGAAAGAAAGAGAAAGAAAGAAAGAGAAAGAAAGAAAGGAAAGAAAGAAAGAAAGAAAGAAAGAAAAGAAAAGGACATATTACACTTTTACAAAGGAGTAGTTTGAAGATTTCTCCCCAACAGATTATAGGAAACCTTAAAGGAAGTTTCAACAAATAGATAAAATGTAAAGTTGGCACTACCCTTAAAAGAAGCTAATTTTCTCTTATATGCAATGCAACCACAAAGTTATGAGTTTTGTCCCACAAACTACAAAGGAATAGCGTTTCATTTCCTCATGGAAACTTGGTATTCGAGCTAGTTTCACTTCTCTTGCAGTTGGAGCATCACCGCCTCCTAAAACCTGCTCACCCTGTGCTTTAATTATGTTGGTAACACAGACAACTTTTAATCCAGCATCCTCAGAGTCAAACTCTGATCCCCTCCATACCCGATAAACAACCAATTTTTGTTCCATTCATGTCCACAGCCAATAAACAAATTCACTTCCATGAAACTGCTCTTGTCTATTCTTAAGAGCATTCCAGTTAGCCTTCTTCCTCACAGTCTTGCTCAGCTTCCATTCATGTTCTATATAGTGGCTCAAATTTTTTTTTTCCTGAAATGCTAATTTAATCATGTCACTTATTTTCTAAAAGTCTTTCACGGTAACTTCGGGTTTAAGTCAAAAGTCTTTAATTTAATATACATTGATATCAGCATCTGACTTGCCTGTATTTACCAGTCACCTCCTCTCAGATCCTTCTCTTTTGATCATCTTCAGGAAGAATTAAGTACTCTTCCTTGGGTCTTCTTCTTGACACTCGTCACAGCTGGACTGTTTTATGGACCTACAATGCTACACGCAATTTTCATAAACTATCATTACTCTGGATGACACTCTTACAAGGTATGGATTAGAAATGCCCTATTTTCGATAAAGAAACATATCTATAGATGTTATATAACATTTCCTCTGTCAAATATAAGGTATCAAAGCCAGGTGTGGTAGCCTGCCCCTGTAGTCCCAGCTACTTGGGAGGCTGAAGCAGGAGGATCACTCAAGCCCAGAAGTTCAAGGCTGTAGGGAGCTATGATCACACCACTGCACTCCAGCCTAGGTGACAGAACAAGACCCTGTCTTTAAATAAATTTTTAAAGAAATTTAAGTAGCAGAGTTGAGATGTGACCCTGTACATGTTTAAATATTTTCTGTACTTTCTACTACACTATAGTTCATCTATCACCAAAATGTTGTGCTATTATCTACTATAATAGTTAGCATAGCTCTCAGCTTTCTCCACACTAGATAGTGGCTCCTTAGGGAAGGAATAATATCTGTATTCTAAGTATATAATATTGGGTCTAATACACAGTTCGGTCTTCATTCAATGTTTGTTGGATGTTTATTCCATTTTGAGAAACTGGTTCTCCCTTCACGACAGTGTGGCCAGAGAGCAGTGATGTGTATAGACAGGAATGGAAAGGCATGTGAGTAGAAGGATTACAATCAACAAGGAGAATCCAAGTCCATCCCTTAGAAAATTTAGATATAGTAGGCAAGCCCTAGAGAGCCTAGTTCTTCCTGGATTCTGTGCTTTTGGATTGTATATATGCCCTTAGATGAGGAGCCAGTGTGCCTTGAGGAGGTAATGTGATTCAATTTTGGAGTGACTAACTGAAAAAACTTACATTAACATATTTTCTAGCCAATTCTGTGTCTGCGTGTGTTTAATAACATTAAGATGAAAATAATTACTAATATTTTTAGATATTTAGATTAATTTAATTTGAAACTCAAAATTAAGCAATTAAAAATACAGATACTCTTGAATTGACCTTACTGATTAGTAATAGGAAGATGAAAAGATATTTTGAGTAGTTAGCAAGGATAAAATAAGTTGTCAATATATCCAGAAAAAAAAGGATATAGGTTTCCAAGGATTTTGGGGAAAACAGGCAAAATAGGAGGCAAAGCGGGAAAAACTATGAGATGTCTTGTGTTTTTGTTACTTTGTTTCTTTGACTGAAGCAGTGGAGTGATTCGAGAACACAGTGGAGTTTATCCAATCAGGGTTAAAATTTCAGTAAGGATCATATGAGCAATACATCCATCCTGATTATTGGACACAGGACCAGGGTGTTATGAAAATATTATTATTGAGAGCAATAAAAGAAATAAATGGTAATTAATACTGGAGCCACATATTGTCTAGCTAGTTCTGTCGTTGTTGAATGCCTGAAAATAATCTGGGGAGAGCTTTGTTCTATGGGATAGAATGTTTGTATGTAAAAAGTCCTTCTGTTCTTGCATGCTTGAGAGTTCCCAGGTATGGTATATAACTATTGTTTCTCCCAAATAACTTTGCTAGAATGAGATGTAGGCAATTAATCGTGTAGTTGTCTATCACATAATCATGTGTCCTATTCTACAGACATGATTCTTCCTCTAGAAGAAATTTGAGACTAGGAAATGAGCAGAGGCTCCTTCTCCTTGTTCTTTGTGTAAGTTGGCTTATAATGAGAGTCACCATAAAGGCCCATGTTTAGTATCCCAGAAGATTGGGAACCACGTAAAGACGGTAATGGTTCTAAACCAGGGAGTCAAAAAGTGACTCTTACAAATTAAGAATAGTTTGCCACTGTTTAAAATAATCCTGGTTTACTTTTTATGCCTAATTCAGATCCACATCTTAGAGCCAGCAGCCATCCAGATGGTGGTAGTTCTTTGGGATCTGACATGATTTTAAAAGGTCACCTCAGGCAAATTATAACTGGCACCTCTTTCTTATCAGAGACCAAACATCTGTGAACTTGCTCCAGTTCTGAGTCATCAGTGGAGCCGTTTCTCATGGCAGCTCCTTGCTGACTTTCTTTCCGGGTGAACTCTGTGAACGATTTATTTTTCCTATTAAAATTGTCACATGCGTTATATAGACAGTCCCACAGTGTTCCTAAAATTTTGCCACTGAAATTTGAGTCAAGAGGTACTAGGTTTTTAATTTAGAACTATACCATAGATTTACTTTCAGTGACATTAACATTAGGGAAATGTCCCCCCTAAAAGATGTATTTTCTTCACTGTAGTGTCACTACATCCCGACTAACTTACAACATTCACTCTAGTGCCTCTATGCTAATAAAAATAACAAAATATGTATAATTGCATTATATATAAATAAAATACTGTATTTAAATTTTATGTTCCAGAAGTTTCTGTCCTCTTTCTTTTTTGGGGGGGATCGAGTTTCACTCTTGTTGCCCAGGCTGGAGTGCAATAGTGCGATCTCGGCTCACTGCAACCTCCACCTCCTGGGTTCAAGCAATTGTCCTGCCTCAGTCTCCCAAGTAGCTGGAATTACAGGCATGGGTCACCAAGCCCGGTAAATGTTGTATTTTCAGTAGAGAGAGGCTTTCACCATGTTGGTCAGGCTGATTTTGAACTCCTGATCTCAAGTGATCCACCCACCTCGGCCTCCAAAAGTGCTGGGATTACAGGTGTGAGCCTCCTGTCCCCTTTCAATATTAGACAGTAAAAATGCATTAAAATTATGAGTCAGTTGTTCACGTTTTCACATTATCCTTCAGTACTCTCTGGTTTTCCTGTTGTATATAAGCATTTGTTACATGGATATGTTATGGAAAGAGGCAGATTGGAGAATGGAAATGTATCTTTTAGTTTACCACCTTGAAGTGTGTAGGTAAGAATTGACGCTCATATTGAAGATGCAGAGGCCATTAATTATGAATGAAAGTTTACATTATGCTCAGTGTAGTTTTTGCATTTAGTGAATTTTATTTGATTTTTTTCTTCCATACACCCACTTGAGTAATTACAAAGACTCATGCTCAGTAGTAGGGCCTTGTTCTGAGCTCTAGCCCTACACCTAACGTCTGGTTTCTTTGCTTGGTTTGGGTTAATGAACTTTCTTTCCCACAACTTCAAAAACATGGTATGACTTGGTTAGGCCCTTGTCTGTTTAACAGTCTTGATAGAGGCAACTCATCCTTCTCCGTTTTGTGGATAACATGTTGTAAATACTTTTTGGTGTAACTTTTACAATAATAAAAAATAGAAGTCCCAAGTAGTTTTAATTTTTCCTTGATTAAAACTAGGTTGAGAGAAACTTTACTGAAAGAAGTTTTGAGAAAATACAAGTGATTTTGAAAATAAAAATTACTGGATTAACAATAAGCCTCTGTTTATGTTGATAAGAGAAGAGGCTAACAAAGGTGTATGTATCAGGTACAATGTATTTATGTAGAGTCATATGTATTTTGTGCCTTATCATTAGAAATTTTAACTTTTAAGTCTGTTTGCCAAATGATGAAAGATTTTCCTATAATTTTGAATTTTTTATTGTTGTTAGAAAGTTAGTTGACATAACTTTAAGGGTATGAATGTTTGATATAGAAAGCTAAATTCACAAGAATGTTATTTGTAGACAACATGTTTACTTAGCTTAGGTGGTAAATTATTTTTAGCATATGAGGTTGGATTGCCTCAACATCATTGGATTAATTAACCTGTGAACTACAACTCCACTGATCCAAATTAAAAATAAATTGATATTACACAATTCACTATAAATCATAATGCAGAATATTGATTTTTTTCTTTTGAAACTGGCCAAATTATGTCCCTTTAAGCACTACCTCTACTACTCACTCCCATTTACAGGGTAGGGCACCTGTAGGCATGTTTTTCTTTTATGTCCACGGGTGATAACAACCATCAATGAGCATGCGACCCAAGCTAGCCAGCCAAATTATCTTTCTTGCATACATGGAACTGGGTTTTGTGACATTGGTGTATCACTGTGGACATTTAAAAAGAGAGGATATGCCTTGGACAAGGAGAAGCAAATAATACTAGTCTTAGAAACAAATACGAGACCACAAAGAAAGCAAAGATAAGATGTTTGGCACTAAGAAGAAAAAGAGAATGCTACCCAAGTTCCTTGATCCTTTCTAGTTCTTCTTAAAGCCTGGCCACGTATTGCCTGCCCTGTGTTTTATGAGACACCTTTTTATTATTTCTAATGAATTATCTGCTTTGGTTCAAGTTTCTTTGAATGGTATTCTGTTTCCTGCAAACTATGGCTCCGAATAAAAATAGCCTTGTGCAAATTTTTTGGATCCCATGTCTTATTACTCTTTGGAGCCCTTGATGTAAAACATTTATGAAAATGTTACTGGGGCTGTTGTACCTCTTACACATCACCCCAGGTACATATGATTGTATTTCTAGTACTCGCTATACCGGTTCTCTAAGTTCCTTAACCACTCTGGTGTTTACTCTTGGGCTTGGTTTAGGTTATTTGATGTCCTCAAGTAGCCTGCCTTTCTTTTAATTGCTCAAGTATGGTGCACTGGTATTATTCTCTGGACTTCCTTGGTGACTGTCATAATAGTTTGTTTTATATTAAAGTCATCGGGGCAACTCAATGTCTGTTATAGCAAAGATTGCAGATTTAGAAATCACCTAAACGTGTTATAGAAAAATATGAATGTCTGGAGTGGGGTTTGGGACTCATTTTTATTTATAGAATCTGAAGTGCAGCCTCATTTGACAACTGCTAACCACTCTTACAATAATATAAGCTCCCGAAAGGGACACACAGATCCATATGACCTTCAGTGAGACTCAATGACCTTCCATTTCCCCACTTATAATTCTGGTTTGAAGGACATAAACAGGCCATAGTGGTAGGTAGCAGAGTTTTCAGACTAAGAAAGAAGGAGGTCTAACTTCCTCATTAAGTGGCCATTTCACTGTTTAAACCTGTATTTCGTTTACTCTTCTCTCTTGAAACCCTTGAGAAATATAATGACTTTCTCCCATTTTGGAGAACTTCAAACCACAATGAACTGAAACACTTGGAAGACTTGGCAGAATTAGAGCAGATCCAGTTCAAGGGAGGTAAGAATTAGATTGGTTCAATTAGGTCTTTGTATTTTGTAAACAAACAAACGAACAAAAATCTATTTTCTTTCCTTTGTGACTGACTGTACTACTCATTAAAATGGTGGAATTTGGGGGGCCAAAATCATGTTGGAGACTGAGGATGTTGGTCTCTTTCTCTGTTCCAGTCCAAGTTCACAAATGGTTAAGTCCAGTGTGGTAAAGTAGCAAAGCAAAAAGAAATTGCAGGCCAACTTCTTGAAAGAAGACATACATGTAGCCAAGAAACATATGAAAAAAAGCTCAATATCACTGATCATTAGAGAAATGCAAATCAAAACCACAATGAGATATTATCTCGCACCAGTCAGAATAGCCAATATTAAAAAGTCAAAACAAAACAAAACAAAACAAAAAAACCAACAGATACTGGCAAGGTTTAGAAGAAAAACTAATACTTTTACACTGTTGGTGGTAGAAGTGTAAATTAGTTCAACCTTTGTGAAAGACAGTGGCCATTCCTCAAAGACCTAGAGGCAGAAATGCCATTTGGCCCAGCAATCCCATTACTGGGTATACACCCAAAATAATGTAAATAATTCTATTTTAAAGATACATGCACACTCATGCTCGTTGCAGCATTATTCACAATAGCAGACATGGAGTCAACCAAAATGCCCATGAATGATAGACTGGATAAAGAAAATGTGGTACATATACATCATGGAATATTATGTAGCCACAAAAAGGAATGAGATCATGTCCTTTGCAGAGACAAGGATGGAGCTGGAAGTCATTATCCTCAGCAAACTGATGCAAGAACAGAAAACCAAACACATGTTCTCACTTGTAAGTGGGGGCTGAATCATGAGAACACATGGACACATTTTGGGGAATAACATACACTGGGGACTATCAGGGCATTGGGAGAGGGAGAGTATCAGGAAGAATAGTTAATAGAGGCTGGAGTTAATACCTAGGAGATGGGATGATCTGTGCAGCAAATATCCATGGCACACGTTTACCTACGTAACACACCTGCACATCCTGCACATGTACACCTGAACTTATTAAATAACAGTTGAAGAAAAAAAGAACACTGAATGTAATTAGGGCTTAGGTCAATACAAAAAAAAAGGAAAAAGGAAATGGCAGGTCAAAGCCTGGACAGTAAGTTTTCCATATGGTGTCTTCCACATAATGATATCTGCACCTTTGTAGCTGCATGATGAGTTCAAGAACCTGGGATACAACCAGATACAACCATCATTGTCTCTTTTAATTACACATTCAACTAATATTTAACATACTGCCTTATAATTGTGCCTATGCTTTAATAGTTTTTGAATGAATGAAGAAAAATGTTCTTTATTAACTTCTTTTGTAATGTTTTGAACTTTCAAAGAAAATGACTTCATGCTTTGGAAAAGACTGCAATCATAATTTTCTTCCTAATTGGGCTCATCCTCTCTGTAATTTGGAGAGAGGTAAGTTTGTGCATATGGATTATGATAGTCATGCACATAATAAATCTCTTTTAGTGTTTGGCATCTAAACTATATTTTCATATCTGATTCTAAAAGAAAATGAGGATAGCTAGATATATACATATATATTGCCTAATCTCTTTAAAAAGCCTTGTCATAGTATTAATAAAAAAGATATCTGAGAATATTCTGGCAGAGTTCAGATTCTTGATTAAAAGCAGACATATTTTGTGTTTATGCATTGGTAATTATGTTGTTCACAGGAAAAAAATGACTCACCATTATGTATAATTGGTAAACAGATGGGGAGATATTTGATGGACTTCTTTCTTGTTTGTTTTCTTTTTAAAGAAGAGAAAAGGTCATTTTCTTCCCCTAACTTAAAGTGGTAGAGAGCAGTGTAACAGATGTGGCCAATTTCATTCTTGGAATGATATTTTTTGAAAAGAAAGGGAGGAGGCAAAATATTTTGGCATGTATTATCTTCATTCTATGTGGATCATGGACAGAATTTAAAACAAAATATGTGTATTTTAAAAATCTAAAACAATAATTTAAATCTTGCAAATATGTGTAATATATAAGGAAATCAGAGTTTCGCCGTATATATTTTCTGGAAATGTAGTTTTAAAATATGCCAGTATTCATTATTTAAGACAAAAGCTCTGTGATCAAATAAATTTGGGAAAAACTAGTTTAAACAAGTCATACAGATTTCTTTATTGTAGTACTTTTCAGAACCTTTAAATGCTTATGTGGACAGTGACTACGTATATGTAGTGTGTATCTCTCTCTCTCTCCCCACACATACACACACACACACACACACACAATCTATCTATTTTATAGACAGAACAGTTTTCAAAGAGTCAGTGTATTTGACTACAGAACTAGTTTTTTTTTTCTCCTTAGGGTATCATAGAGAGAAATGTTCTGTAGAACATACTTCAGAACACTGAAATGAATGTTCCTCAATTCACCCATTAAGTCTTCAAGGTTGCCTTTGTTTACTGATTCACTAATGAGTAGACTAAATGGTATTTGACTGGCCTCATGATGTTAAACAATCTCAAATAAATGAATTGTGTACTGGTTTCTATCTATATTCTGGCTAACCTTTCCCCTTTGTCTAACCTGTGGCAGAAATTCATGATTAAAATATGCTTTAATTGCAACCAAGAAATCTTTGTCAGCTGGGGGAAAAAGAGCTCCATTTCTACCTTGAAATTATATCAAGCTGTAACTCTGGTTAACAAAATACTTAGAGCTTCGATGAAATAAATCATTGTAATAACAATATTCATCATCATTATTATTTCCTCAGAAAGAGAACTGGCTTCTGGGTATTCTTAGACTAATCCCATCTGCCACCACAAAATTTGGACTTTGAAGCAAATGTATTAGGTATTTCCTAGATCACATCCCTGGATAACAAAGAGCTTCATTAAATGTAGAAAGCTCTCCATAGCCTTTGCCTCCCACTGGTTTAATATATAAAAGATTGTGCTAGATACAGAAATCATATTTACATTCCTAAATCCACACAGTATCATATGATGTTGTGTGAGATAGGCCGAAGGTCACTGTCTACCAAGCAGTCAGCAAGGCCTCGTGTTTGGATTCAACTCCTCTCTTTGATTCATTTAAAAAAGCAGCAGTAATAACAATGACACAAAAAATTTGAAGCCAGTTTTTAAGTAATGATAGCCTGCAACCTCTGCAAGAATGCAAAGGTCGGGCTCTGTGGCTCACGCCTGTAATCCCAGCACTTTGGGAGACCAAGGCAGGCAGATCATGAGGTCAGGAGATCGAGACCATCCTGGTTGACATGGTGAAACCCCGTCTCTACTAAAAATACAAAAAATTAGTCAGGCTTGGTGGCGGCGCCTGTAGCCCCAGCTCCTCGGGAGGTTGAGGCAGGAGAATGGCGGGAACCCGGGAGGCGGAGCTTGCAGTGAGCTGAGATAGCACCACTGCAGTCCAGCCTGGGCGAAAGAGTGAGACTGTGTCTCAAAACAAAACAAAACAAAAGAGTGCAATGCAAAGATGCTCCAACTGAATACTATGCTAACAGCAGCGCTGGTGCCCTTTCATATCCATGCAAGGCAGAAAAGGAAAAGTTACCTAGAGCATATGCTGACAAGTGAACTAGAAAACTGGGAAAGTCTGCGATGGAAAATTACAAGGCTGCATAATAGTAATATACAAATATGATTTAGGTAAGATACTCAGGCCAGGCAAAAAGCTATTTTAATTTTCTGCAACTCTAGCTTTAGTTACAGGCTGTGTGACTTAAAGCCAAGGAACTATGTAAATGTCTCTCAGAGACATCTTGCCTGACAATGTTGCATATTTCTCTGCATATTCTTTAATGGTAACTTTGAAATTAGTTTATATAACTATTCTAATAATCTATGCAATGGTTAAATCTAGTGTGGAGATTTTTGTGACAGTAGCCGGCAAGATGGCTGAATAGGAATGACTCCAGTCTGCAGCTCCCAGAAAGATCAACGCAGAAGGTGGGTAATTTCTGCATTTCCAACTGAGGCACCTGACTCATCTCACTGGGACTGGTTAGACAGTGGGTGTAGCCCATGGAGGGTGAGCTGAAGCAAGGAGGGGCATTGCCTCACCCAGGAAGCACAAGGGGTTGGGGAAGTCCCTCCCCTAGACAAGGGAAGCCATGAGGGAATGTGCCCTGAGGAACAGTGCACTCTGACCCAGATACTATGCTTCTCCCACGGTTTCAGCAACCTGCAGACCAGGAGATTCCCTCAGGTGCCTACACCACCACCAGGTTGCTGGGTTTCAAGCACAAAACTGGGCAGCCATTTGGGCAGACACTGAGCTAGCTGCAGGAGTTGTTTTTCATACCCCAGTGGAACCTGGAATGCCAGAGAGGCAGAACCGTTCACTCCCCTGGAGAAAGGGCTGAAGCCTGGGAGCCAAGTGGTCTAGCTCAGCAGCTCCCACCTCAACAGAGTCCAACAAGCTAAGATCCACTGGCTTGAAATTCTCGCTGAGAGCAGTGCAGTCTGAAGTCAACCTGGGATGCTTGAGCTTGGCAGGGGAGGGGTGTCCGCCATTGCTGAAGCTTGAGTAGGTGGTTTTCCCCTCACGGTGTAAACAAAGCTGCTAGGAAGTTTGAACTGGGTGGAGCCCACTGCAGCTCTGCAAAGCTGCTGTAGCCAGAATACCTCTCTAGATTCCTACTCTCTGGTCAGGGCATCCTTGAAAGAAAGGCAGCAGCCCCACTCAGGGACTAATAGATCAAACTCCCATTTCCCTGGGACAGAGCATCTGGGGAAAGGGGTAGCTGTGGGCACAGCTTCAGCAGACTTAAGCATTCCTGCCTGCTGGCTCTGAAGACAGCAGCAGATCTCCCAGCACAGCACTCGAGCTCTGTTAAGGGACAGACTGCCTCATCAAGGAGGTCCCTGACCCCCATGCCTCCTGACTGGGAGACACCTCCCAGCAGGGGATGACAGACACCTCATGCAGGAGAGCTCTGGCTGGCATCTGGCCGGCGCCCCTCTGAGACAAAGCTTCCAGAGGAAGGGATAGGCAGCAATCTTTGCTGTTCTGCAGCCTCTGCTGGTGATACCCAGGCGAATATGGTCTGGAGTGGACCTCCAGCAAACTGCAGCAGACCTGCAGCAAAGGGGTTTGATTGTTAGAAGGAAAACTAACAAACAGAAAGGAATAGCATCAACATCAACAAAAAGGATGTCCTCACAGAAACCCCATTTAAAGGTCACCAACATCAAAGATGAAAGTTAGATAAATCCATGAAAATGAGAAAAGAAGTGCAAAAGAACCGAAAATTCCAAAAGCAAGAACACCTCTTCTCCTCCAAAGGATCACAACTCCTCACCAGCAGTGGAAAAAATAGGACAGAGAATGAATTTGACAAATTGACAGAAGTAGGCTTCAGAAAGTGGATAATAATAAACTCCTCTGAGCTGAAGGAGCATGTTCTAACCCAATGCAAGGAAGCTAAGAACCTTGAAGAAAGGTTAGAAAAATTGCTAACTAGAATAACCAGTTTACAGAACAACACAAAACACTTGATGGAGCTGAAAACACAGCACGAGAACTTCGTGAAGCATACACAAGTATCAATAGCTGAACTGATTAAGCAGAAGAAAGGATATCAGAGATTGAATATCAACTTAATGAAATAAAGCATGAAGACAAGATAAGAGAAAAAAGAATGAAAAGGAAGAAACAAAGCCTCCAAGAAATATGGGACTATGTGAAAACACCAAACCTATGTTTAATTGTTGTACCTGAAAGTGATGGGGAGAATGGAACTAAGTTGGAAAACACACTTCAGTAGATTATACCTAGCAAGACAGGCCAACATTCAAATTCAGGAAACACAGAGAACACCACAAAGATACTCCTCAAACAACATGAAAGGAATAAACTGTACCAGTAACTGCAAAAGCATACTAAATTATAAAGACCATCGACACTATGAAGAAACTGCATCAATTAATGGGTAAAATAACCAGCTAGTATGATAATGACAGAATCAAATTCACACATAACAATACTAACCTCAAATGTAAAAGTGTTAAATGCTCCAATTAAAAGACACAGGCTGGCAAATTGGATAAAGAGTTAAGACACGTCGGTTTGCTGTATTCAGGAGACCCATCTCACGTGCAAAGACACACATAGGCTCAAAATAAAAGGATGGAGGAATATTTACCAAGCAAATGGAAAGCAAAAAAAGAGAAGGAGTTGCAATCCTAGTCTCTGATAAAACAGACTTTAAAACAACAAAGATCTAAAAGACAAACAAGGACATTAGATGATGGTAAAGGGGTCAATGCAACAAAAGAGCTAACTATCTTAAATATATATGCACCCAATACAGGAGCACCCAGATTCATAAAGCAAGTTCTTAGAGACCTACAAAGAGACTTAGACTCTCACATAATAGTGGGAGACTATAACACCCCACTGTCAATATTAGATGGATCAATGAGACAGAAAATGAACAAGGACATTCAGGATTTAAACTCAGCTCTGGACCAAGTGGACCTAATAGACATCTTCAATACTCTCCATTCCAAATCGACAGAATATACATTCTTCTCAGCACGACATTGCACTTATTCTAAAATTGGCCACATAATTGGAAGTAAAACACTCCTCAGCAAATGAAAAGGAACAGAAATCATAACAAATAAACTCTCAGACCACAGTACAATCAAATTAGAACTCAGGATTAAGAAACTCACTCAAAACCACACAACTACGTGGAAACTGAACAACCTGCTCCTGAATGACAACTGGAAATAATGAAATTAAGGCAGAAATAAATAAGTTCTTTGAAACCAACAAGAACAAAGACACAACATACCAGAATATCTGGCACACAGCTACAGCAGTGTTTAGAAGTGAATTTATAGCACTAAAAGCCCACAGGAGAAAGCAGGAAATATCTAAAATCAACACCCTACCATCACAATTTAAAAGAACTAGAGAAGCAAGAGCAAACAAATTCAAAAGTACCAGAAGACAAGAAATAACTAAGATCAGAGCAGAAATGAAGGAGATAGAGACACGGATAATCCTTCAAAAAATAAATGAGTCCAGGAGCTGTTTTTTTGAAAAGACTAATAAAATTAGTAGAATGCTAGCCAGACTATAAAGAAGAAAAGAGAGAAGAATCAAATAGACACTAGAAAGCCAGGTGTGGTGACTCAACCCTGTAATCCCAACACTCTGAAAGGCTGAAGTGGGCCTATCACCTGAGGTCAAGAGTTCGAGACCAGCCTGGCCAATATGGTGAAACTTCGTCTCTACTAAAACTACAAAAAAGAAAAAAGAAAAAATTAGCTGAGTGTGGTGGCATACACCACCTACTCAGGGAGGCTGAGGCAGGAGAATTGCTTGAACCCAGGAGGCAGACGTTGCAGTCAGCCAAGATCGCACCACTGCACATCAGCCTGGGTGACAGAGGGAGACTCAGTCTCAAAAGAAAAGAGAGAAACAAACAGACAAACATATAGACACAATAAAAAAAAAGATAAAGGGGATATCACCCACCACTGATCGCACAGAAATACAAACTACCATCAGAGAATACTGTAAACACCTCTACACAAATAAGCCAGAAAATTTAGAAGAAATGGATAAATTCCAGGACACATACACCCTCCCAAGACTAAACCAGAAAGAAGTCGAATCCCTGAATAGACCAATAACAAGTTCTGAAATTGAGGCAGTAATTAACAGCCTACCAACCAAAAAATGCCCAGGACTAGACGGATTCATAGCTGAATTCTACCAGAGGTACAAAGAGGAGCTGGTACCATTCCTTCTGAAACTATTCCAAACAATAGAAAAAGAGCAACTCCCCACTAACTCATTTTATGAAGCCAGCATCATCCTGATACCAAAACCTGGCAGAGACACAACAAAAAAAGAAAACTTCAGGCCAATATCCCTGATGAACATCAAGGTGAAAATCCTCAATGAAATACTGGCAAACAAAATCCAGCAGCATATCAAAAAGCATATCCACCACAATGAAGTTGGCATTATCCTTGGGATGCAAGGCTGGTGCAACATACAAAAACCAGTAAGCATAATCCACCACATAAACAGAACCAATGACAAAAACCACATGATTATCTCAATAGATGTAGAAAAGGCCTTTGATAAAATTCAGCACTCTATTAATGCTAAAAACTCTCAATAAACTAGATATAGATGAAATGTATCTCAAAATAATAAGAGCTATTTATGACAAACCCACAGCCAATATCATACTAAATGGGCAAAGGCTGGAAGCATTCCCTTGGAAGATCAGCACAAGACAAGGATGCCCTTTCTCACCATTCCTATTCAACATAGTATTGGAAGTTCTGGCCAGGGCAATCAGGCAAGAGAAAGAAATAAAGGTTATTCAAATAGGAAAAGAGAAAGTCAAATTGTCTCTGTTTGCAGATGACATGTTTGTATATTTAGAAAACCCCATTGTCTCAGCCCAAAATCTCCTTAAGCTGATAAGCAACTTCAGCAATGCTTCAGGATACAAAATCAATCTGCAAAAATCACAAACATTCCTATACACCAATAATAGAGAANCCCATCAAGCTACCATTGACTTTCTTCACAGAATTCGAAAAAACTACTTTAAATTTCATATGGAACCAAAAAAGAGCCCATATAGCCAAGACAATCCTAAGCAAAGAGAACAAGGCTAGAGTCATCATGCTACCAGACTCCAAACTATACTACAAGGCTATAGTAACCAAAACAGCATGGTACTGGTACAAAACTGATAGAGAGACCAATGGGACACAACAGAGGCCTCAGAAATAACGTCCTACATCTACAACCATCTGATCTTTGACAAACCTGATAAAATAAGCAATGGGGAAAGGAATCCCTATTTAATAAATGGTGTTGGGAAAACTGGCTAGCCACATGCAGAAAAATGGAAACTCAACCCCTTCCTTCACCTTATACAAAAAATTAACTCAAGATGGATTAAAGACTTAAATGTAAGACCTGAAACCATAAAAACCCTAGAAGAAAACCTAGGCAATACCATTCAGGACATAGGCATGGGCAAAGACTTCATGACTAAAACACCAAAAGCAATGGTAACAAAAGCCAAAATTGACAAATGAGATCTAATTAAACTAAAGAACTTCTGCATAGCAAAAAGAAACTGTCATAAGAGTGCACAGGCAACCTACAGAATGGAAGAAAACTTTTACAATCTTTCCATCTGACAAAGGGCTAATATCCGGAATCCATGAGAATCTTAAACAAATTTACAAGAAAAAAACAATCCCATTAAAAAGTGGGCAAAAGATATGAACAGACGCTTCTCAAAAGAAGACATTTATGTGACTAACAAACGTATGAAAAAAAGCTCATCATCACTGGTCATTAGAGAAATGCAAATCAAAACCACAATGAGATACAATTTCACACCAGTTAGAATGGCGAACATTAAAAAGTCAGGAGACAGTTGATGCTGATGAGGATGTGGAGAAGTAGGAATGCTTTTACACTGTTGGTGGGAGTATAAATTAGTGCGACCATTGTGGAAGACAGTGTGGTGATTCCTCAAGAATCTAGAACCAGAAATACCATTTGACTCAGCAATCAAACTACTGTATATCTACCAAAAGGATTATAAATTATTCTACTATAAAGACATATGCACATGTATGTTTATTGCAGCACTGTTCACAATAGCAAAGACTTGGACCAGCCCAAATGCTTATCAAAGAGAGACTGGATAAAGAAAATGTGACACATATACACCATGGAATACTAAGCAGCCGTAAAAAAGAATGAGTTTATATCCTTTGCAGGCACATGGATGAAGCTGGAAACCAGCATTCTCAGCAAAGTAACTCAGGAACAGAAAACCAAGCACCGCATGTTCTCACTCATAAGTGTGAGTTGAACAGTGAGAACACATGGACACAGGAAGGGGAACATCACATGCTCAGGCCTGTCAGGGAGTGGGGGGCTAGGGGAGGGAGAGCATTAGGAGAAATACCTAATGTAGATGATGGGTTGATGGGTGCATCAAACCACCATGGCATGTGTATACCTATGTAACAAACCTGCACATTCTGCACGTGTATCCCAGAACTTAAAGTATTAAAAAAACACAAAATAAAAACAACAACAACAAAAGTAAAGTGAAACATTTTTCATGACCCATATAAAAACTATAAACCTTGACAAGATCCCATCAAATTATTTGAATAATTTGGCAGATAATATGTATGTTGTATCATGTAAAATTGTTAATATTCTGCTGTTTTTTGACCCCAATACATCAGTTTTATATTGTTTGAGTTTAAAAAAAAGGAAACTAAATGTAATTGTGGGAACTACTACAAATGGAAATTTCATATTTTGCTCATCTCTCCTTTTCTGAATCTTATTACATGCAACTATAAGAAGCCAATTCACATGATCAGCACTCAGCCTAGTAGTCTTCTTACTGAACAAATCAGTATATAGTCTGGTTATCATTTAATAATGAAAGAGAAGAAGTACTTTCTTCAGACAACAAAAATGTAAACTTTAGTGGATATTTTGGTAAATTTTACCACATTATATTAAAGCCATTTGTATTTTAAGACAACCATAATCTAAGTTAAGAGACAAGTGCTAGACGTAGAGATTTTTGCGACTCATATAACAGAGACTATAACACAAGAGATTATTAAACAAAATGTATAAGGAACTACAAATTAATAAGCAAAATTCAACAACCCACTAGAAAAATGGTCAAATATGAACAGGTAGCCATGAAAAAGTAAATATTAACGTCAGACTTCTATAATTGTCATGACGAATTACCACAAAATTTATGGCTTAAACAAAACACACTGATTATCTTATACTTCTTGAGGTCAGTGGTTTGAAACAGTTCTCAACACCCTAACATCAAGTTGTCAGCAGGCTGCGTTGCTTTCCACAGGCTCTAAGGGAGAATTCATTTCTTGCTCTTTCAGATTGTTGGTGAAATTCAGTTCCTTGAGGTTGTGTTACCGCACTCCCTGTTTTCCTGCGGGCTATAAACTGAGAGTCGCTTATAGCTTCTAGAGGATGCCACATTCCTTGGCATATGGTATTTATTTTCCAACTTCAAAGCCAGTAACGATGACTGGAGTTCTTCCTCCACTGAATTTATCTGACTCTGCTGCCATCTTTTATGCTTTTAAGAGCTCTTATGATTACATTGGGAAAACCCAGGTTCGGGATAATCTTCCTGTCTCAAGCTGTTTAACCTTAATCACATCTGCAAAATCCCTTTACCAGTGTATGATAACATATTCACAGGTTCTGGGAACTGGGGCATGGATATCTTTGTTGCATGGGATGGGGAGCACATTATTCTGCCTACCACATTTGAAACCATTTGACATTCAGTTTAACCTAATTTGTAATCAGAAAATGTATATATAAGCAATGACATGAAATGGAATTAAAACCACTGAACAGATTGTAAGTTGTATTTTGTTTCATCCATTGAATTCGCAAAGATTAAAAATTTGACCATATCAAAAGTTGGCTGGGATATGAGGAAAAAATACTAATGGTGGGGGTATACATTGCTGTAGATGAAAAACAAATGGCAGATAGCCATGCCCACATGTATAAATAAAATCTATATATTATGTATGGATATATTCTAGATATGTTTGTATTTCTATAAATTTGCATTTTAAATATTTTAAAGTGCAAAATATAACCATCAAAATTATCAGACTGATTGTCCTAAGAAGAGAGAGGGTAAAGAGAATATGATTTGGGGTCTTAATCAAAAGGGGTGTTATTTTATATATAATTTATATTTCATTTTCTTCTTTTTTAAGCCTGGAAAGATAATATGTAAAAATAAAATACTGGGCGGCGCGGTGGCTCAAGCCTGTAATCTCAGCCTTTGGGAGCCGGAACGGGTGGATCACGAGGTCAGGTAGATCGAGACCATCCTGGCTAATACGGTGACACCCCGTCTCTACTAAAAAAAAAATACAAAAAAAATTAGCCTGGCGATGTGGCGTGCCTGTAGTCCAGGTTACTAGGGAGGCTGAGGCAGGAGAATGGCGTAAACCCGGGAGGCCGGAAGCTTGCAGGAGCTGAGATCCGCCCGGCACTGCCAGCCCCGGGATCAGAGCGAGATCCGTCTCAAAAGAAAAAAAACAAAAACAAAAAACAAAAACAAACCAAAAAAAAAACCAAGAATAAAATACTTAATAAAATACTAACAGGTCTTTATTGCAAAACTGAGATATAGAGTTAGTTTTAATCTATCTATCTATCTATCTATCTAGTCTTAGATTTTTAAAATTTCTGAAATAAGTGTATCTTTAACCAAGAAAAAGGAGATGTCTTTAGACTATATACATACACTCATCAAAGTATCTTCTAGTGACCGTACAGAACAGGAGTGGGCAATTTTGGGGGGTAAATCATGCCTGATGCCAGGTGATATAAATAATGTATATTAGAAAATAGCCACTTTAAACATACTGTTTATGGCTGCTTTCCTGACACAATGGCAGAGTTGGGTCATTGCAGCAGAGACTATATGGCCCTAAAAACCAAAAATACTTACTATATGGACCATTTTACTCTTTTTGCTAGGAAGGGATACCTCATTAGAGCTGGCTACAGGTTGTGTGGGACTGGAGCCCGTCGCCTAAACACAGTTACATGGGTTACAGAAGTATTTCGCCTCAAGCAAACCAGGCAGATCCTTAAAAACAAAGATGATCCCAGTGTCTGGTTAAGAATAAGTGCTTTCAGCTGCATGCACATGTACCCTAGAACTTAAAGTATTAAAAAAAAAAAAAAAAAAAAAAAGAATAAGTGCTAAGGGAATTAAATGCAATAGATTGCTGTGCCTACCATCTCACTGTACCTGAATCCACCACTCTCTGCTAAATGCCCAATCTTTTTAGGTAAGATGGTTGATAGTATAGGTTTTTATTTCTCTTTTGATAGTTTTCTCCTATGCCCCCTTCTAGTCTGTCTTAAAACCTTGCTTCTGTTTTCTCACCTCAATCTGAGAGTCATGCTCTCTGAATCCTAACAGTACACATCATTGTAAGCTACTTTTTATACTCTGAACATGATTAAAAACTACCTTCCCACCACCCCAGAACTGAAAGTAAGTCTCAGTTAAAAGGAAAATCAGTGCATATAGATATTGATATGAACCATTCTAACTCATGCCAAAATACTATATCTCAGCTCCTTGCTTAAATATGAATATAGTACTTTTGTGATGTGATGGCTAATTTTATTTGTCAGCTTGGCTAGGCCTGGCACCCAGATATTTGGTCAAGCATCAATCTGGCTGTTTCTGTGTGAGTGTTTCTCGATGAGACGGGTATTTAAATCGGTACACTTTGAGTAAAGCAAATTGCCCTCCATAATGGGGGAGGGCCTCATCCAGGAAACTGAAGGCCTAAATAGAAGAACAGAATGATTTCCTGCAAGCACAGGTGACTTCTGCAGCAGGCAGCATTCAGACTTGTGAGCCACAGCACTGACTTTTCATTGAATACTATGGTTTAAAGGTTTGTGTCCCCTCAAAAGTCATATGCTAAAATTCAAAGCCCCAATATGATGGTATTTGGTGGTGGGGCCCCAGGAGGTGATTAGGTCATAAGGCATGAGCCTTTATGAATGGGATTGAGGCTTTTATAAAAGAAGCCCAGAGAGCTATAGGAGGACCATATGATAATACAGCTAGAAAGTTCCTTCTGTAATCCAGGAACGGGCCCTCACGCGACAATGAATCTGCCTTGATTTTGCACATCCCAGTATCCAGAACTGTGAGAAAAAAGTTTCTGTTATTTATAAGCTACTCAGTCTATGGTATTTTGTGATAGTAGCCTGAATAGACTGACACTGCATTCTGCATCTCCAGTCTGCTGGCCTGTCCTTCAACTTTCCAGCCTTTATAAACTGCATGTGTTAGTCCATTTTCATGCTGTTGATAAAGACATATCCAAGACTGGGTAATTTATAAAGAAAAAGAGATGTAATGGACTCTCAGTTCCACGTGGCTGGGGAGGCCTCCAAATCATGGCGGAAGGGGACAGGCACGTCTTTCACGGCAGCAGGCAAGAGACAATGAGAGCAATGAAAAAGGGGAAACCCCTTATTAAAATGTCCGATCTCATGAGACTTACTCACAAAACCACGAGAACAATGTGGGGGAAACTGCTCCCATGATATAATTATCTCCCACCAGGTCCCTCCCACAACATGTGGGAATTATGGGAGCTACAATTCAAGATGAGATTTGGGTGGGGACACAGCGAAACCATATCACTGCATGAGCTAATTACTTAACATCAATTATTCTCTCTTTTTATCCCCCATATATATATATATATATGCACACACATGCACACGCCTATTCTATTGGTTTTGTTTCTCTAGAGAACCCTGACTAGTATATATGACTCATAAAGTATATGACTAATTAAAGATGTTTACTTCTAAAAATTCAGAGTAGATATATGCAGTCAACAAACCCTTAGGAGATTTAACATTTAACAACAAACATATGACATGCATTATTTGGGAAGCTTTCAATCATTATAGTAGTCAAACTTCAAGATGGATCCCAATGATCCCAGCTCCCAAATGGTATTCATACTCCTATGTAGCTTCTTCCTACATGAAATCACGGTTAGTCTGTGTGACCAATAGAATATGGCAGAAAGATATAGATTCACAGATTCCTTCAATCAAATAATAAGGCCTTTAAAAAGTTTATGGAAGTTGTCATTCGGCTATTTTAATAGAAGTCCATAGTGGAGAAAAAGTTACCTCAAAGCAATTTGTAACTGTGGCTTTTGTTTAATGGAGTGAACTTCAATAAGGTTCAAGGAGACAAAACATATTTTTACAGAAGGTTATATTTAAAGAATCACAGAGAGCTTGACTGAAAGGGACAGAGAGTAGAAAATTAAAGCCTGAGACTTCCAGATTTCTGCAAGTAGGAAGCAGCTGCAAACACGTATTTCCTTTTGTGAGAAAGAAAGGATAACTCAGGTCAGAACCAGGATCCCAGAGGGTGAAGCCCAGAACCACAGTGAATCATTTGCAGGCAGCAGTTTGAGTCCTAATCAAGGAACTTTCAACACGTGCCTGGATGGATTTAAGCCTTGCTGTGGACCAGTAGGTGTAACTTGTTTTCTCTAGTTCGAATGGGAGTTCCTACTTCAGTCATTCTAAGCTTGTCCCACCACTGTATGTTGGTCGCATGTGTGTTGGAGGGTGAGTGTCATCGTCTCTTTAGCTCACAAGACTCCAGATGGAAAAATATCTGGACACAAGATGCTTTCTTAAGGAATTACACAGAAATAAACTCCTTTGCACCTGGAATTGATGTAGATGATAAGATTCTGGATGTCACACTGAAATTGAATGAGATGAGATGTTGGGGTCCCTGGGAGGGGATGAGAATATTTTGCATGTAAGACAGACATAAATGATTGGTGAAAAGAAGTCAGACTGTGGTAGCCATCCTTCAAGATACCCCAAATCCCCAAGTTCTAGAAATGAGATTTTTTTGTAGTTTTTTTTCCACATTGTAATAGGGATGGGGTCTGTGACAAATAGAATATATGAGAAGTGATGACATTTCACTTTTGAGATAGATTACAAATAAAACTGTGACTTTCATCTTGGCATTCTCAATCCCCTCACCCTCCACCCCCCAAGTTTGCTTTGTCTCTCCTCTCTCTTTCCTTTCTTCACATCACTTACTCTGGTGACAGTCAGCCCTGGTATGTCATGAGCAGCATCACTGTGAGGGCTATGTGTTAAGAAACTGAGTCCTCTGATCTGCGGTCAGTGAGAAACTGAGGGCTCCAACCGATAGCTACTGAATGTGCTTGGAAATAGGTCCGCCACTCTCAGACAAACTTTCTGCATACTTCATCCTAAACCTTGACTGCAGCCTTCTGAAAACATTCTGAGCCAAAACCATTTGGGGAAACCACTGCCTGATTCCTGACTCTCATAAACCATGTGATAAAATAAGTTTCTTGTTTTAAGGTGCCATGTTTTGTGGTAATTTGTTACATAGCAATTAATAGCTACTATAATCATTCAAGGGTTTATGAATATCTTACCAGATATCCTACCATGTTCAAGGTGCTATCAAAGATAAAGCATAATATCTGACCTCTCTGTAAGTCAGGACTCAATTCTGAAAGCAGAAGCCACTGTAGGAATTTTTAACTGGAAATGTTTGATAAAAGGTTATAGATGCTTAGAAAAATACTGAAAAACTTGAAGTGCATGGTCAAGGCAGAACCCTTAGGGGCTGCTATTTGAGGCCATGATTGGTATCAGGAGTACAAAAGGACACCTCTGTAGTGAATGAAGAAGATGGCATAAAAAAGTGACCCACAACCACTGCTGCTCTTACTGACACATATAGGTCTGAACATCTGGTAAAGTGCAGAAAGGACACAAGAATTTCACTGCAGGGAAACAGCATATGACTACAACATTACCATCAGCATAATCAAAGAGGTGCAAAACATGGCTCCTGCCTCATTCCTACCCTCCAGGTCTTCTTCAAGTAAATCTAATTAGTGAAACCTCATTCTCTTCTGGAATCTTAGCAGCAAAGTGATCTGGGAATGTTTTTAGCTTTTGAATTTCTTCAACTTGAATGGAGTTAGAATGGATGTTGAGAGCCAATTCTCACCCTTTATCATAGTCTGTGCACACAAGGGGTTTACAAGCTTAATAGAATGACAAGATTAACATAATGTGACAAGATTAGAGATGGAGCATGTGCTAAATTGAGTGTTACAGCTTAAGTTCAGCAGAAGATCAGAGAAAAAGGAGATTAGAGTGTGATGGAGAATTCAGAGAAAGTTCCATGAAATAACTTAGCTTTCAGTTAGGGCTTGAAAAGATGGTAGGAGTTGAATAAACCTAGATAAAAGTAGAGTATTTAATGCAGGTGGATAGCAAGAGTGAAGGCAAGAATTAATGCAGGTGATAGCAGGTAGTTAGCCTGACTCTTGCAAAGAAAAAACAACGAAAGGTGGTCATAACAATGGACTGTGAAATATATACAGCTGTGAACATTGAGGTAATATCTAAATATATTGCATGTGGGTATATGTGTACTCAATGTCCATAACATTCATTTATGTAATCATGTAAAATTATGTGTGTATTGTCATTAAGTAGATTTCTTTCTTTGTCAGATACTAATGGACTTAGACTAAGCTAGAGGAATATTCAGGACCACAGATATCTCAACGTCTCCTTCCTTCCAACCCTGGTCATGTTTGTGCAGTGATTATGAAAGTCTTTAACAATTTTTTTTTCTGATTTGTGTTCTGGTTTCCTTATTACAGAAATCAGGCTTTCCCTGAACTCCTCAACTCTTCCCAATTCTTTCCCTATTGAGGGACTAGATCTGTTCTCATATTTTCTTGGCTGTTGGCCATGGTTCTGCTTCTAAATGGAGATTTTTGACGATTGTTATATGAACCTGGCTAATTTTGAATAGTGCATGTGCCTAGAAATTGCCTGCTGTTATGTCTCCTCACTTAGGTCAGGTCTTCATCCATTTTGATATATTAATAGCAATAATAATGGACCATTTGTTGGGCATGTATTTGTTTGAAATGCTTGTTTCCTGGCGCCATAAAGAAATAACTCTTGAACATTAATTTACTCAGCAAGGCCATTTTTACTTCCTGCAGAAAGGGTGCAGAGAGGGTACACTCGCCAGCAGTTTTGCCACAAGTGTACACCGAACAAAGAAGACAGGGTCATTTATAACCTGCTGCGTCCCCACTACTGCTGTGTCCCGTTTCCATTGGCTGGAACGGAACCTCACATTCTGTATTTGTCCCGATTGGCTAGCAACTTGGAACTTTTTAAAAGAGACGAAGGCAGAGGAGGACAAAGGCAGAGGAGAACAAAGGAAGGAGGAAGCAACTTGTGGAATGCTGAGAAAGATAAAAAACACCTTCAAATAAGGAAGAGGAACAGGCTATGACCTAATGCTTGCTTGGACCAGTGTGAATATGCCTGGCAAATATTTAGGCTAAATTGTAGGAGCTAAGAACATAAAGTACATTTGTTGTTGTTGTTGTTGTTGTTGTTTGTTTGTTTTTTCACAGCTAGCAGATATTTAAGAATGTTAGCACAGGTCTTTGAATCAATTTTGCTTCTAGGAGAAGTTACTATTTATTCCTAATTAAATGGGGTGGAAAGTCTTTAAAGAGGAATCTCTACTTTACTTTTTACATGTTTTATCCCAGAAAAGGTGTTAGGTACTTTCTAAAACTATTTCCAATCCAAATATATGTTTTGTTTCCATTTTATAGATGAGAGAACTAATTTAACTCCAGAACCTGTACTCTTTATATGATAAAATTAAAGCATAAAGCACGATCTTTATATGAAAGTATCTCAGACCGCACAGCTTACAAAATGTTGCTATTGTTAATTATTTCATTTGATCCTCAGAATAAGATTGTGAGACAAGAAAGGTAGGAAAATTCTGTCTTCTTTTTTTTTTAACAGTTTGGAGAAGCAACTCACTTCTCAGTCACCTACTCTAGAAAGGTGAGTACTTAATAAACATTATTATATTTCGATCAAGTCTTATATAAAGAAAATTTGTGTCCCATGTATATTAGATAAATAGACACATAGAAAGGTAAATAGACTCATGTAAGGTTTTGAAGCTTAGAGAAGTTTGGAGAGCCTCCAATATCAGAACGTACATATTTTGCCACAGTAGAAATTGGTAAAATAATCAGTAGGAATTGGTTATGATAAAATTTATTTCCCTATAATTGACTTCATTTTGATCCTAGTTAAGTTTTCCATGTGTAGATGAATCCAAATCTCTCATTTTGGACAGGGAAAACATCAAACATTGGTCATGTTTCTGAGTCTCAACCAAATCTCTAACGTCTTCTGCTAATTAATGCATCATTTTCAATAGTAGAAGTCTCAAAATAGCATTGTTAGGTTTTTTCTTTTGTTTGCCTCTTTACTACTGCAGACCACAGAAAAGTGATCTTTGGCCAACTTTATAGGTATGTTTGCATCATGTCGGAAGATGAGTTTTCTATTAGGGTTCACTATCCACATAGATGTTTTAGAAAGTGCTAATGCATGAAGTGACCTCAGAAAATAAAGTTTAACCTCAAATTTAAAAAAATTGAATTTTAGTTATTTGTCAGGATGTGGAAAAGAATTATAACTTCAAAATGACCTTCAGTTCTTAAATTTCATCTTTTAGCAATTAGACCTCACAACCAGCCTGCCCTTTTCCGATCAAGAAACAAAAATTTATGCCTATGTAGCATCAAAAATTCCTTGGTTATAATCAAGAGGAACATAAAGGTGAACATTTTCATTAGTGCATGTCATGAACATTGTGGAGAAAAGAATTATAACCTACCCCACTCTAATCCATCTTCTCTGAGGAGCCATTTTAAGTGAGAAAAAAAAAACAAAACCTTAGCTTTTCAGTCACTCCAACTTCTTAAAATAAGTTTTAAAGTAGCACAGGGAAAGTTCTCCAGGAATAAAAAACGCTGCTTGATCTCATTAGAGCCTTGTGAAAAATCTGTAAGCTAGAGACGAATGATTCTACCTCAGGAATAATGCATTCAGTTCTAAAATCACGGATATTGATTGAAATCCAAGAGATAGATGTGAGTCTTAAGCCTGTGGAAAGAAATCTAATACATTTTTTCATATATTTAATTAATCATGGTCATTATGAGACAAAGAATTAAAGATAATGTATCATTTGTCTGAGCTTTATTGAACACTTCATAATTGCATAAAATCTATGTGATAATTCAAATATCTTGCTTTTGGATCACAGAGAAGGGATTTGTAGTTTAAGAGTAAAAATTAAAAGTTGTTGGGAAAGTATCAATTGTAGGCTAAATAATAATCGATCACTATTTCAGTAAAGACCACAGAATTGCCTTCTAGACTGATAAATTTATGAGTAGATATCCAAGTTGCTCTTCTTATTCACTCAAAGGAGTAAATTTTCAAATTATCAGCTCCTAAACTAATCATGCTGCAGAAAATCAGATCTTCTTAACTTGTTGTGGACTCAATTAATATAAATTTCATGTTACATAGGCAGAGCATTTTGGATTAACATTTGCTTATACATGCTGATAGGCCCACCAAACTATGCAATTATGCCAGGATAATATTAAAAAGCTTAGAATTAATCTTTTTTTAAGCCCAAGGTTATAGGAAAAATACAGAACATTTACAGATTAACTTTGCATTAGGCACTTCACACATTTCTCACATTCTTATTTAATCTTTGTAATAGCACAAATGATCTTCTGTGGTGGCATCATCTTCTCTTCTTTACAGCTGAATAACTGAACTCAACATCATGTAGCTGGAATTAAGCTGGACTTTTACTGACACCCACCTTTGTGCCAGTCTTTGGGAGATCGCACATCTGACTAAAACGTTCACACTTCTCTGAATCCATGTGCAGTGTCCTTCTACTATGGCCTGGTGACCTAGGTTTACTCTTGGGGCTTGCTTTGACCAGTGGAACTTCAGCAGGCATGACACAAGCAAAGGCTTAAATGGAATTTGCATAACTAGACTTGATTTGTGCCTCTTTCACTACCGTGAGACAAACATATCTCAGCTAGTCTCTTGGTTCCAGGAAGACGAAAGAAAGGTGGTGCAGATCCTCATTAGATAATTTGCCCAGTGCAAGCCAGTAAAGAATAGAGCTCTCTCCAGTCAGTAAACTGCAGAAGCACAAGTTCAGTCAAGCCCAACTAGGTTCAGCCTAGATCAGTTTGGCCTTAGATGTGTCCGGATACTTGAGCTGAAAGGATAAAAGAAATGTTTTTTTTTTTTTTTTTTTTTGAGTTGGGAGGCTGGTTTGTCATGCTGCATGTTGACAACAAAATACAAAATTGTAAACTCTCTCCCCTGCTTTTTGCAGATGATAAAATGAACCACAATGTCTCACAGGAGAAACTTACAGAAGTGTTGAAGTGTTGAAGTGTTGAAGTGTTGAAGTGCATAAGAAAAGTTCAACACTAATGTTAAGAGGCAGGAAAGACTGGGTTTAGGTGGTTGTTAGTTTTTCTATTTGAAAACAGTATTTGATGTTCTCTATTAATCTAAGACAAAAGATGAGAACCAAAAGGGAAGGAGAGGATACTATCCATGATGTACTGTAGTGACACACCAGCATACTTCTGAGTATGTAAATGTCAAGAGGAAGTGTTTTGACTCGCTCGCCTGTGTACGCCCTTGTGGAAGAGGTAAAATATAACAGGCAAGCCTCATTTTTGTAGTTAAAGTAACCATGGAAATTTTAAGCGTTCCATCATGGATTGACAAACTGTAGCCCATAAGCCGAATGTAGCCTGCTGCCACTGTTTATTAAGTCTCACTGAAGAAGACAGCCATATCTCTCATTACATATTGCCTATTGCTGCTTTTCCTCCACATTAGCAGAGATGAGCAGTTGAGAGAGATATTACAGCACATAAAACTTAACATACTTACTATCCGGCTCATTTTAGAAAATGTTTGCTGACCCTTGCTGTAGAGTGCTGTAGGGAAGGCATGGCTGGAAGATGTTAGACTAGAGCAGGAATGTAGAGTTGATCACGTGAGGAAATCCTGTAGGTGTGGTTGTTGCTGTGGTTGTAGTACTGTGGTTGTACTTAATGAATGAGAAAAGAGACATGATTTCAGGGAATTCTCACTGGAGTCCATTGTGAAATTTGAGGTCAATGCTTCTGTCATTCACTTGTAGAAAATTATTGAATGGCTTATCTTCTTTAGAAAACCTTATTTTGATGCAGCATCTTTATAACATTAGTGTCATCCCAAAGATTTAACTTGATTTCTAGGTGGAAATTTGAACCAAGAGAAATGGGACGCTCTGGAAATGTAGCTAGGCCCAGATATATTTTCTGTAAAACATCGTGTGTGTGTGTGTGTGTGTGTGTGTGTGTTTAAAAGGTATCAGTCAGATATTCCCCCAATAATATGTATGTTTGGATCAAGCACAAAGTGTAGACATAACTACAAGGCATATGCTGTCTGACCATATTTCAGAGCACCTTAAATTATTATTTGTTGTGTGCATCCTCCAGCCCTGACAAATCCCGAAGGACCAAATAAATACTACACTCCTTTGCACTTCAAAGTTCCTCTGAGTTTTACTGTTCAAATTACGGTGGTGGCTGCTTTCCCCCTCTCTATTGCTTGTTCTTTGTCTGTTTTCACACTCCTCCCGGCTGTGTAATCACTCATTCTCTCCCATTTATCACAGTCTTTCCCGGTCCTGACTACACTATCTCCCCATTTTTGTCATGGTGCACTGGTACATTACAAATACAATTAAACCTCTTACGATATTGCAGCTTTTGCCCAACACATCCCAGCTTCAAGGTTGAAAGATTTCTGATATTACCTCCGATATCAGTTCTTTCCCATTTATCGGCAGTGTCTGGACTAATGCAGTAGTGTTGCATTAATTAAAGGAAGCATCTAGTAATACTGCTGTTTTTGCCAGTCTGACACTGAATCAGGAGTCTAATGCCTGCTCATGTTTTAAGAACCATTTATCACCCATGTCATCCCAAAGCAGCCAGCTGTCTGAGCCAAGCCTCATTTGCATTTCATCAACCACAGGCTCTCTTTCTCCATCTCACTCTCAAGTCTTTGTATAGCAGCTCTAATTTTTTAAAGCACGTTTTTCAAAGAAGGAGCTTAGCTAAAATTACTATGCTCCATAGAAAGTTGATTTCAATACCAGACACAAGTCTCCATACTGATTGTGGCCAAAATGAGTAACACAGACTGTGCCTTGAATTTGTTCTTCCTCTTGGTCAGGTGATGGAGAGATGGGGAGAGCTGTCACCACTACCTCACTTCCAAAATTGGTACAGAAATTTTATTGATATTTGCATTTGATAGTAAACATAAAAATTCAATTTTATTTTCTAATTATGAAAACAGTTTATTATAGTAACAAATGAAATATATTTGATTTCATTTCATCATTCATTTTGCACTTGGCCCTCTGTTCTTTTTACTCTCTCCAATCCCACATTACATAACCTTTTCTACCCACCAAGGCTTTTTAGACGTATCTTGACAATGGCCCACATTTCCCAAAACAATGGAAAATCAACCAATGAAACTATGCAATTTGAAGCCATTTCAAAATAAGTTCATAATTTCAAAATCTGTGTAATTAATGTACACATTTTCTTTTGTACATATGTCTTTAATATATCCCCCTTTTCTATCTGTTGATCCAAATGTTAATACCTCTTGAGAAAATTTACCTTTTCTTTTCCAAGGCAAAAGTAATACTTCTCCCTTTCCTTGAATCATTTTCATAGTAAATACCTTTTCAGGACGCTTATGCAGGATGTGTGTGTATGTGTGTGTGTTGGGGGTTTGTTGGTTGAGGTTGGGTATACGGAGAGTGGGGTGGAGAGTGGGGATTATGTTAACTCATGCAGGATGTGTGTGTGGTGTTGTGGTGTTTTTGTTGCTTGTTGAGGTTGGTATGGAGAGTGGGGGTCGAGGAGATTTATGTTTTAACTTAACTATTGCAGGATATGTGTGTGTGTGTTGGACACGTAGTTTTTGAGGATTGGGTGTATGATGAGGGTGAGGATACTTATAGCCTAACTCTATGGGGGATGTGATGCTTGTGTGTGGTGTGCTGTGGTTGTGTTGTGTGGTTGGTGGTGTGCCCCTGGTTGAGGTTGATGTATAGGAGAGTAGGGGTGGAGGAATTATGTTAACTCACTGTGCCAATAGACTTGTCCACCCTCAATGTTTGGCCTAAACCAAATCCCTGGAGATAATTTTTTTAGAGGCAATCATCCCTTTTATGTTCGTTCTCTTTAAACCGAAACAGATGCGTCAGCAGCCAGGGACACCTGTCTCCCACTGAGACCATTTTATAGAAGGTCATTTAACAGTTTTTCCTGATAATTCCCTTCAGGTCACCATGGGGTTGGTTCAAGAATTCCATTTCCCGTGACCTAGAAATTGAAAGCTCTATATCATGTAACGAACCCTTTGGGATTCCGGTCCTCAAAAATAATTATTTCCAACAATTTCTTTTTGAAAAGAAAATGATCCTTTGGAATTTTTACTACATTGAAATGGGAAAATAAGAATTTGTATGATTAAATTTAGTTACATCTCAAACACATTTTGAAAGCGATGAAATATCGCTTAAACTTAATCAACCATTTAGAGCACAAGGAACAAATACTTTCTAATAAACTATGTAAAAACAGTTTTAATTGATATTAAGTGTAATTTATGTTCTACGTATTTGATAATCTTCCCTAACCATTGTCAAAACGCCCTTACATTTTTCAGAGCTGCAGAATGGTTCAGGTAATAAAACTTATGTTCTAAAATGCTTTTAATGCAGTCAGATACATAATTTATTTGCATAAACACTGGTAAGACTTATCAACACACCTGACTTGACAAAGCCATATGGGTCCCCTAACGAACATTACATTTTCAAACAGTAAACTGATTTCCTATTTCTATAGCCTGTATACTGTCATATATTCACAAAGATTCATAAAAGAAACATTTATTCTTTTATATTCTTTCATATCTATTAATGCTTTTATTTTCTCTTTATTTTCCTTCAGATTTACGAACTAAGACATTAATGCTTGAAGCTGAAACTTTTTCCCTCAGCTTTTGTATATGTAAATCTCTTTTTATATTGCAACTCTTCCTGCCATGTTCAAGGCTATTAAAATATGTTCACATTGTTGTAGATGGATTGTTTTGTAAACAACATTTTTGTAAACACTTCCCCGTTGACTACTTTAATTTGCTTTTGTGTTTTTCATAATCCTTATAATATCATGAATTTTGAAAACATGGAATAAGGGCTTCTGACATTAAGAAGAATGGGTTTAATGAAATCAGCTCATTTGGTTTCTGAGTGTATTTTGCCCCTCGTTAGCAAAACCATCATAAAATTGTGACTGAAGATGTCTGTTAGTTGTATGGATGGATCATTTTAAACACTGGCTGGGTATGTATATATAGTCATTTTTTTAAGATACAATTTTAATTTTAGAATAGCTCTAGATTTCTAGAAAATTGACTATAGCACAGAGTGTTCTCATATACCCCACACCCAGTTTCCTCTCTCGGTAACTTCTTATACTGGCATGGTATCTTTTCAAAACTAACAAACCAATATTGCTATGTGATATTAATTAAAGTCCATACATTGTTTATATTTCCTTAGTTGTTACCAAATTTTATGAAGCGATTTTGATAGGAGAAAAAAATTTACGTATATATGTACAGATTGACCACCTCCAAAGAAAGAGGGGAGGTGAATCATAAGAGACTCTGACGTTTTGCTATAATTTTGACAATCACAGTTTTAAATCATGGCATTTTCCAAAATTTATTAGCTACGTAATCAGAGGTCAAGCTACTTTGCCTCTTTAAGCCCTACTTCCTTTGTGTAAAAGTGAGCAAAACAATAATATCTTTCTCACAGATTGGTGACGAGCATTAAATAAAATGTTGCAGATAAAGTTCTTAGTAAAGTCTGGAACATAGTTAGTTCTTAATAAATGTTGGCTATTTTTGGTATTATTACTGAATTTAAAGGCTGAGAAGCAAGCAGACTGATAGTATTCAGAATGACTCATAGAATATTTACATTGGTTCAGATTGATAGATATTTTCACAGAGCCAATATTCACATTATCTCCAGGTGCAATTTGCCCTATGAGACACCTGATATAGCAAGTAGCCCATCAGCTATCCAGCAGTAAAAACTAAATTAGAGGAGGGAAGTCCTGTTCCAACCGGTTTGACATATTGTGGCTGAATTTTTAAGTTTTAGTGAAAATAATAATGATGGTTTGATCTTCAAAGTTTTGTTTCACCATTTCCCAAATAGCTTGCAATTATTGTAGTGTAACCGCTTAAAATTCTGATGAAACGTGGAAAGAATTCTTTTTTCTAATTGATACTTTGTGAGTGCAACTACTTTGCACTGTGCAGAGAGAAAAAAAATATATATTCCAGGCATTCACCAAATCTAACGTGGATGAACAAGTCTTTAAATTTCCTCCTGTCCTCAGATTTGGACCATAAAATTTCAGATCAAATAAAAAAATCGGTTTTTTTCACTACTTTTCTTTAAGAAAATGTAAGAGAAAAAGAGAAAGAAACACATGTTTTGAAGGGTAGAATCTTGGCAATTATATCAGATTGAAAAATCCAAATTTGGATTAGCTTCAACCATCAAAGATTCAAGAACTGCTGCAGTTCTAAGAATGAGCCAAAAAAATGGGTATGCATCGAGGGGAGGGAATTAGGAAGGGAATCGATAGTCATTCAGACATTTTCCCAGCATTAAGGCTTCACAAATTTTGCACTGGAAGGAAAGATTTATAAATTAAGAAACTGAGTATCCAGTCCACCCTAGGATAAATGCTGCAATGTGCCAAAGCATTCCTATTTGAGTATAGTTTTGTGCTTTGCCAATCATAACAATGGGTGATAGAATAATAAGAGCCTGCATGAAGCACTCTGCTAATGATAATGCTCCCAGTAAGAACAAAAGAGAGGTGATTACTTTTAAACATCATTGAATATAATCAAACACTGGGTAGGCTTGTCTGTATTTAGATGTTATAACTCTACATTTATAGCTATAAAATAAAAAAAGACATGAAATTTCTGTGGTTAAGAAAACTATTTATTATTACAAATGTGAATTTCTCTAGATGGTAAATTCTTTTGAATTAGTTGATTTCATGTAAGTTGATTTGCTCAGTAACACAGAGTAGACTTCTTGTATATAGGAATGAGGGTGCATTTGATTAAGATCCATTATTTTCTTATATGTATATCTGTTTTCTGTTCTCCCTCAGAATACATTCACAAAACAACATGCATCTCTTCCACCAAATTCTCCCCAGAATACTGCACATTCAATCAATGTCCACAAACATTAGATACAGAATGTTAAATTACTATTAGGTTAGTGCAAAAGTAATTGCAGTTAATGGCAAAAATCGCAATGATTTTTGCACCAACCTAATAGTAACATTGAAAAACAATATTAGTAATTCAACATGAGAAAGGTCTTCAGGAACAGTCATCACCACAGACAGGCCAAACTATTATTTGTAGGGCATTGTAGTAAATTAGAAATTAATCAAATTCATAAATTAATGCATATTTTGTTAAAGGATATGAACAACCTGTTCTATAAATTTGATCTATGCATCGTTGGGAGAGCAAAATAATAAAATGCTATAATAGTAGCAATCACATGGTGACCTTTCCATCACACTTACAAATTTCAATGCACTTGTCTATTTGTTATTTCCTGTGTGGATGGGGTAGCTGAGTGGTTGGGTCAACAGAGGTCTTACAGACAGGTGACTCCCTTCTATACCCCATTCTGCCATTAGTTGAAGTGTGTTATACTTTTGCTTTTTTCTTCCCATTTCACTACTAGTTTAAAATCCTAATCTTGAGTTCGAAATCACACCTAATTTTATTCATGTGTAGTTGTACCTGACAAAGAATTACACTACATCAATTCCATCCATTAGATGGCAGAATGGACACAAAACCACTGACATTGATCACTTCAGTGCAGGTGGGATTGCAAATGCAGACGATGAGAAGGAGAAGATTTTTATTTTTTCTTTATATAAGTTTACCTTATGTATTCTAATACAAGGCTCCAGTATCATTTATAATGAAACATTAAAATGTTTTAAAAGTTCACGTGCTTAATGTTCTTTAAGCATAAACTCATTTATTACAACAAATGCAGCAATTTATTTCATTCTTCAGATTATTGATTCTGATATAAATAAAACTGTTCGGAAGTTGCACAGAGATATTTAAACAGGCAAACAAACAAAGAAAAGCTANGGTGGGATTGCAAATGCAGACGATGAGAAGGAGAAGATTTTTATTTTTTCTTTATATAAGTTTACCTTATGTATTCTAATACAAGGCTCCAGTATCATTTATAATGAAACATTAAAATGTTTTTAAAAGTTCACGTGCTTAATGTTCTTTAAGCATAAACTCATTTATTACAACAAATGCAGCAATTTATTTCATTCTTCAGATTATTGATTCTGATATAAATAAAACTGTTCGGAAGTTGCACAGAGATATTTAAACAGGCAAACAAACAAAGAAAAGCTAGAGAAAAATTGGAAAAAAAAGGAATGCTTTTTTTTTTCTTTTATTACTTCATCATTGTTGATGGTCTGAAAACATCCAACTTACATCTCCTGAATTAAATCTGATATTTTCTTGGAGAGTAGTGAGCAGTGGCTGAGGGTAGATAGAAAACACAGTGTATTTTGAAAAATATAAAATTCAGAGAAGCTTCATTCAAACGCTCCCTGTGTGTCAAAGAGCTATTAAATATAATTTTCATGATTTTAATATAAGTGAATATGAACTACATATGGTCTAAGTTTCTTTTAAGTTGCACATGGATTTCAAATGTAGGGGAGAAAGATCACTGGGCAAATACGTTTTTGGTTTTGAAAACTTCCAAATGTTTAAAAGCACTTTTCAAATCAGCCGTAGCCATATGCATCCAGGTTTTCTCATCCTCACTATTGAAGGGTAAAAAGAAGGAGGATTAAGGGAAAATGAATGGAGATGCGGCGCATGTGCTGTAGAACTAAAACCAGTCGATTCTCTAGGGAATCAGTTAAAACATAAATTTGGTCCTTATGGCAATTTAACCCAAAGAATCTAACACTTCTATTCTTAGCGACTTAGGATCATGGATGATATTAATCTGTCACAAAATGATCCTATGACTATTTCCAGAAGTGGAAAAGTGCAGAAATAGACAATGCATATGATATTGCTATTTTATTTTGTTCCAAGTCTTGTTACGATCAGTGGAAAACAGTGTTCCAAAGGAATGAACATTTAAATTATGGCATGAAATATAATTTTTAATCCTTTATGCATAGATACATTGATAATAACCGAACATCTTTGGCATCTGGCTTCCAGATACAGTGACGATTCCCTGATGGCATCTAGAAATTAAATAGATGTGTATGAACACTTTTTTCCAAAAAATGTAAAAATGTTAAATGTCAGTTATTTTGAAATAAGTTATTTTTTAAAATAAGAAGCATTTTAACTAAAAATTACAAAATAGAGTGAAATATTTGGACAGTTAGTTGCTCAGTGCTTTTTCCAAATAACAGATGAAATATATTTTGATTTTTTTTGTTTTAAATAAATGCAAATATATAGATGCAAAGCAAATCAAACGTTGCTACAAACAAAATACGTGTGTTGTCTACAATTCTTAAATATTGAATAACATTCAGTGAACTTCAACACACGCATTTGATGTCTGTTAAAATTCATTATAATAAATTTCGAATTAGATTTCAAAATGAACACACTATTTTCTTATCTTTTAGTGTCTGTTGGTTTTTTCTATTTTCTCTCTTTCTTTTTTATTTTTTTATTTTTCTGAGGTGGAGTCTCACTCTGTCACCCAGGCTGGAGTGCAGTGGTGCTATCTCAGCTTACTGCAACCTCTGCCTTCCGGGTTCAAGCGGTTCTGTCACCTCGGCTTCCCGAGTAGCTGAGGTTACAGGTATGTGCCACCACGCTCAGTTAATTTTTGTATTTTGACATAGATGAGGTTTCACCATGTTGACCAGGCTGGTCTAGAACTCCCGACCTCAGGTGATCCACCCGCCGTGGCCTCCCAAAGTGCTGGGATTACAGGCATGAGCCACTGTGTCCAGCAGTTTTTTTTTTTTTTTCTATTTTCATTACTAAGACTAAATAATAGTTATGTGACTGAATACAGGTGATCATTTTACCAACTCTTTTTGGCATTTTTTTGGTCATTTTGATTAAGTATAATTTTAGAAGTGAATAAGTGTATATTTCTCGAAATATAATATAATATATGTGTGTGTATGTGTGTGTGTGTGTGTGTATGTGTGTATTTGGGAAGTAAAAGAGTATTATATTTTACTCAAACAACATCAAACATGCGGTCAGGTAAGTTTGATGAGGAAGGTAATTTTTTAGCCTAACAATGAGAATGTGTTACTTGATAGTATCAGTTACCTGACCCTTCCACACTGATATTTTGGGTGCAATTGCACCCTCTTTGCCTTATACTCTTGGGAGAAGAGAAGGTTCTTCTTCACACTTTTCTATTCATCATAACTTCTCCTGGGGACAACCCAAAATAAATTTCCCGGAATATATTAAGGAAACAAAACAAACAAATATAGAGAAAAAAATAAAGGTAAGTGTTTGGGAGGGTGAGAAATCAAATTCAGTGGGGTTTAAACTATATCCCATACAAGTACCCCAAAATTGTGCTTTTGGATAAATTCACCTTGGATAGAAACATAGTCAAGTGATATATTCCCTTTACCTTTTTTAAAAACAATACGTATCTCTATCCTTGGAAGAGAGACAAAGAGTGCGGTAGGGTGACTGTCTTTGATTTCTGTTGGGGTTCAGAGGAAGTGTAACTTGCCTAAAAGATACCTTGACTTGCGTCACATTTAGCTATTTGTTCCTTTCTATTTAGGAAAACAGCCTGCGCCTGCTGTGGCTTGGGCTCTTATTTCCTTTCCTTGGGCTTCTTGGATCTCATAAATGATAACTCTACTTTGAGCCTTGCCTTCTCCAAAGGAACCTAACTACTAGCATCACCTCCATCATCCTAAAGCATGACTCTCTGCCTAAGAAAACCCCTATAGTTTACATTTACATTTACTTTATATGTCTCTTAATCTTTTGAGGAATGCCTCTCTATTCTGCATGGTAAAGTTCTGTTTATTACAACTATGAAACATATTTCCTTCTTTTCTTATTTTTTATATATTGAATTACTTTATTATTGCCAATCAAAATCTGCTTTGCTAAATTATTCAATATGAGCTTGCCTCTTCAATTAGACTTTGGAATTCCTGAGATAAGAAATTATGTTTTATTCTGAAGTTGTGCTTAAACTAATGGAAAGATGGTTTGTCCACACAGGATATAGAGGAATAGAGTTATTTTGTACACAGTCACCTTTAGCTGCAAGAGCGTCTAGAAATAGGAATTATACAACTTTTTAAAGACATGACCTCACCAGGCAAATTCTAAAGACTCTTCTACCCTTTGTGGTAAAAAAGTGAATTGCCAGTAATTTTATAAAATGTAATATAAAATAAGTTTTAAAAAACAATTTAATGATTTTGAATACTTTCATCCAAAATTGTAATGTTCCCTAATTCTTGTGAAATCGGGATAAATACGAAGACGTTGAAGAATAGCTCATGCTTTCGTCTCTTTGCCATAATGTTTACAATTTCTCTCTGAGAAATGAAAGAACAAACCCAAGCCATGCCATCACACGCTTTCCTAGAACAGTGGATCCAATCCCACTTTTCTCATATGAAGGACGTTTCATCACACGGCAAGTGACCAAAGCTGCTCTTTAAACTGTAAGGCAGCAAAGTTCAAGCACTACCTTGCACAATCAACCATTTATAGCGTCATTCCCTCACTGTCATTATACAAGTTACAGAAATGAGAGAATCTAAATCTTATATCTGAGATGGGCTCGGGATACAGGGTGGAGATTAGGTTTGGTCATGGTGGGCACAGGGATGAGAGCAAAGAGGAACCCCAAAACAATTATTCTTTCTATATTAAATTTAAACCAAGTTGTTTTAATTGTACAATTGAGGTTGGATTTTCACTGAAAATGAAATATTTCAGTAATGAGTTAAATTCATTAGGAAGAAAATATTTTAAAATACCTAGTGGCCATCTTTTTCAATCTATCTATCTATCTATCTATCTATCTATCTATCTATCTATCTATCTTTATCATCTATCTATCTATCATCTATCTAGAGGTCACATCTATCTATTTTTCCTTTAAAAATAAAACAGAAAATAGGGGCCAGACCCAGTGGCTCACGCCTGTAATCCCAGCACTTTGGGAGGCCAAGGCAGGTGCATCACGAGGTTAGCAGATCGAGACCATCCTGGCTAACACGGTGAAACCCTGTTTCTACTAAAAATAAAAAAAAAAATTAGCCGGGCGTGGTGGCGGCGTCTGCGGTCGCAGCTACTCCGGAGGCTGAGGCAGGAGAATGGCCTGAACCCAGGAGGCGGAGCTTGCAGTGAGCCGAGATGGCACCACTCACTCCACCCTGGGCCACAGAGCGAGACTCTGTCTCAAAAAACAAAAAAAGAAGAAGAAAAAAAAAAAAGGGACACAGATATTCATTCCTTAAAACATGCTTAGTGGAGACACTGCAATAAATGGTCTATGAAATGGGAGCCCTTGCAGAAGCCAACGAGCCTTATAGGTCCTGACCTTGATACTCCACTCTGCAATTCTGCACTTCACTAAGTGGGCATTCTGTGCTTCTTACATATATATATATATATATACACACACATGTGTATATATAATATGTCTTACATATATATGTATATATATACACACACACACACATTCTGTTATGTTTATTTCTAAATGCTCAGTTTCTTTCTGGAAGAAGATATGTGCTGCCTCAAATTTATTAATTTATGGTCTGAAACTTGTCCTTGACCTTCCTCTGGATGTTTTGAATGCAGTATACATAATGTTTAAAAATACATGGGCTCAAGCATGGCAAATTGAACCATGCAGTAATTTGTTAATTGCAGGTGAAACTGGCCACTCACCTCTCTTACTGAAAGAGCAAATGATAGTGACTAATTGCACTTCTGAGAGCTCTAAAAGAACAAATTGTTACCGAGTAACGGAGTAACCCAAGTTTGTTGGACATGCAGAGTCTCACGTGGAAAGAAAAGCCATGGTAACACGGATTTTGTATATATCCACATATACACCTAGCTCTGCCTGCTGAGAGAAACTGGAAACAGTGACATCCCAATGGAAATGATAGACATGATACCAGGGCTGGGAGAGGGCACACACAAGATGAGCCTGGCATAGCCCGTTATGCCAGAAAGCAACGACGTGCTCAAAGCATTCTGGAAACATAAAAACTGCGCAACGGCCACCCTGAAGCATTCTCACTGAACAAACATGCAACACATTAGGTCTCAAACAAATCATCTTACTAATAGATTATAGCCCAATATTAGTAAACTACAAATCCATACTGATACATTAAATAAATAACTAATTGAAAACTTTGATAAGGAATATGAATATGAGATATTTGCATAGTTTCACAATAACCCTCTCCCAAAACTCTTAAAAATGACAATAAAAGAATATGCAGCTTTATAATGGAGAAGCTGGCTGATGTCACCTTAAGCAAGTGAACAAAGTTTATCTTTAGCAACAAGGGGGAACATTGAAATCAGATGACACCAAATGGAATGTAATGAAAAGGAAATAGCATCATTTCTATGATATTCCTGCACATAACATGACTTTGAAAATGAAAAATACAGTAGACACACCCAAAAGAGGAACATTGTGCAAAATAACTGGTCTGTAAACTTCAAAAGTATCAAGGTAAAAAGTTAAACAAAAATAAATAGGTTGTTCCAGGCCGAAAGAAGTAGCGTAAGACAACCAAATGCAATGCCTGACTCTGAAGTAGATCTGTTGGCTGTAAAGGCATTTTTAGAGCTATTGATCAGAAAATACAGTGATTTTTACTGTACTTATAGTTTCTCTATAAGTTTGAGATCATATAAGTCTTTTCTCATTTATTAATTGCCTTCCTTTCTTTCCTTCCTCTCCTTCCTTCCTTCCTTCATTCCATTCCTCCCTCCCTCCTTTTTCTTTCTTTCTTTCTTTCTTTCTTTCTTTCTTTCTTTCTTTCTTTCTTTCTTTCTTTTCTTTCTTTCTTTCTTTCTTTCTTTCTTTCTTTCTTTCTCTTTCTTTTCTTTCTTTCTTTCTCTCTGTCTCTTTCTTTCTTTCTCTCTCTCTCTATATATATTTCTTTTTCTCTCTCTCCCTTCCCCTTCCTTCCTTCCTTCCTTCCTTCCTTCCTTCCTTCCTTCCTTCTCTTCCTCCCTCCCTCCCTCCCTCTTTCTCTGTCTCTCTCTCTCTCTCTTTCTTTGTGTTTTTTCTTTCTTTCTTACAGGGTCTTGCTCTGATGCCCAGGTTGGAAGTAGCACAATTATGGTTTACTGAAGCCTCGACCTCCCTGGGCTCAGGTGAACCTCCCAACTCAGCCTCCTGAGTAGCTGGGACTACAGGCATGTGCTACCATGCCTTGCTATTACACGTATTTTTTATAGAGACAGAGCTTCCCCATGTTGCCCAAGCTGGTCTTAAACACGTGGGCCCAAGCTATCTGCCCATCTTGGCCTCCCAAAGTGCTGAGATTTCAGGCATGAGCCACCATGCCTAGCCTTTTTCCCTATTTCTTGACATTTAAAATGAGTGAGCAAATGTTAAAGCCTTGATTGTCTTGTCACTTGAGCACATTAAATATTTTAAGATATAGTAAAATAATACAGTATTATTTTATTTTACTTGAGGAAATGGAAATGTAAGTCTAGTTAGAAGATATAGAGCCTTTTTGGGCTTAACTCTTACAATTTTATTTTCAGTTTTAGAAATGGCTTTTCTAACATTTAAAAGTTATTTGTTTTGACTAAGTCAAGTAAGTAATGTAGTTTTTAATTTATTAAGACTGTTATATTTGCATATAAGCTGAATATTAATTATTTTATTCATTAAAGAAATACTGACCGAGGGCTTGTTTGGTTCCAGGACATAACATTTAGCAAAACGGATCCAAATATCTAACCTCATGAAGCTCTCACATTCTAGTGGGGAAGAAAGAAAATAAATAAGTAAATTAGTTATATGTTTCAGATATCTGCACAATGGAGGAAATTTAAAGAAAGAAGGAGAAAGAGAGTGGGGGGCTCCGCACCTTTCGATAAAGTAGTGAGGAAGGATACTGCTGAAAGGGGGACAGTCAGCAAAGACCACGGAAAGTGACGAACCATACCATGCACATTCTTAAAGCCCAGGAGGAAGTACTGATATGGTTTAACGTGTTTCTGATTCAGGTGAATTTTCCAGTGTGGAGGAGACTGCTGAGTAGATTGTTCCATATATATAACAAGGAAACAAATGTCTGCTTCCGGGGTTGAACGCCATTTTGAAAAATAATGGACCAAGTCTTTATTTGGGTATAATAGATGTAAAGAACCCTGCGTAGGACACAAGCATATGCAAAAGTCAAAGGAAAAGCTGGGGAGCAGCTTGTTACCATAACAATGGGAAAATCTGAGGGAAAAAAAGGAAGAAATGAAGAAAGAAAGGAACAGAAGAGACAGAGAGAGAAAGAGAAATTGCAAAAGAGAGGAAAGAAAGGGCAGGGAAAGAGAGAATAGATAATAATAGATCAAAAGAAAGAAAAGCCTAGAGCAGGTTTAGGGAAACTTTTTCTCCAAATGACCAGAGAGTAAGTATTTCAGGCTTTATGAATCAAAAGGGAGCTCTGTCAAGCTGCTCAGCTCTGCCTTTATAGTGTGAAAGCTGCCCCAAGAAATACATAAATTAGTGTGACAATGTTGCCATGAAACTTTATGCATAAACATTAACATTTAAGTTTTGTATGTCACAAAACCTGTCACAAAATATTTTTTCTTTTTACTTTTTTCAGCTATTGAAAATGAGAAAAATAAACATCCTTAGATGACAGCTCTACAAAACGGACCATAGTTTGCCAGTCCCAGGTGTGGAGACACAGAGACAAGTTGCCTGAGCCAATATGATGCAGTGAGAGGTAGAAAGGAATCAGGTCAAGTATCTTGGCTTGACAATTGGTGGGTTCTTCCTCTTCTCAAAGCTTCACTGTTTTAACCAATGAAGTGAGAATGTTACAATAGATGAACGTCAAATTCTCTTCTTACAGTCACTTTTATTTACTTTATTACTGTTCACTGTTTTAGTTCAATTATCTGCAATAATCTTAGACAAAATATGTTTCACCCTGTGGGTGTTGAAGGTCCTTCTTTTAGGCCCTTTAGGAAATTGGTGCCACCGTGATTTCAGTGATGCTTTCCCAGAAAGTCCCTGAAATGACTGCGCTCAAGTGCAATGAGGTACTTCGCAATATGGCCTGGGCAGACGCCAGTAGTTTGTTTCTAAGTAACAGCCATTCCTAAGTGGTGGGTGAAAATTCTCACCCGTAACAGTTTATCTCATTCACTCTAGTTTAGACTTCTTTAAGAGGCCAGGTGCACTGAGGTTTGGTTTTGTAATGGTGAATATGTGTTGCCTGCTGAAACAGCCCTTGCTGCACTGCTTCAGGGTAATGGGGTGTAGAGTCTGACTTCCTATTTAACTATTTTTAGTATGGTTTCAAATTTATATATTTAATAAGGAAATATTCTGGGATATTTCCAATGTTTCAGGATTTAATGTTTGTAAGGTCTAATATAATTATTCATGCTAATTCTAGGAAATATATGGCATCTTAGGGTAGCAAACAAAAGATATTCAACTTATTTAGATTGTGTTTCTAAAGACGGCCACTATAATATCTCCCATTCCCCTCCCCCATCAAGCTTTAGAATCTGTTAGGCCCCTCCTCTCGTATCTGGGCTTGCTAGTGACTGGCTTTGACCAACAGAAGGCAGCAGAAGTGATGCTGTGTAACCCCTGAGGCCAAGTCTTATCTGCAGCTTGAAACTCAGTTTTCTTGGAGTTCTCATCCATCTTCTACTGGAGAGGCATAGAGAGTAAGGGGCACAGCCAGCGCTGAGCTGTTCTAGCCGTTCAAGCTGAGATGCCGTAGAGATGGCTGAATTCATTCACCAGTCAGCCCGGTATTCCAACCGAACCTGACCTCCAGCTGATAACCCAGCTGAATGCAGCCAAATGAGTAAGGAAATACAAGGAATGGAGGAAATGCTCAGGCAGGCACACCCACCCCCTCAATTCCTGACCCACAGAATCCTGAGCAAATTAAATAGTTCTGGTTTAAAGCCATCAAATGTTAGGTTCATCTGTTGAGCCACAATAGATAACAAAAACAAACTTGACACTAATTAAATTCAGAATGATCAATTATACCCCGTGTACTTTAGGTAATCTGCGTGGCTTATCATCAGCTAGTGGCTTGGCGGTAAACCGTGCTGGAACCTGTAATGTTCACACTATATACCTGCCTTATTTCCACATGCATTGTTCTTTAGATCATCTTTCTTACAGGTTAATTTATTCAAAGTAAAATAATGAAGTAGTATATATACAATTTAAAATTATCTACAATAAATTTAACATGAATTAATTCTGGTTTGTAATTATTAGGATTAGCTATTTGATCGTAATGCCAATAAAATTTCAGTTCTGTTCTGTAGAATGTAGTGTTCACTTCTCTAAATAAATATTTTTTAAAATAACTAGTACATTAGGGAAAGATGAAAAATTAATTCATATGCTGTTAAAAGTAATTTTTTTCTTAATGTGGATGTGAAGTTGCACTATGTAAAACTGTTTGTCATGATAGGATACGTCTGATATTTACTTTAATCAGAGCTTATTTGAGGTTGGCCTAATGTTTCCTTGATGCTCCTTTTTTAAGACAAAACAAACATGAGAGTGTAACTACTTAAATGGTAACACGAATTGATGTTAGTAAATTAGTACCTTCATAAAAGAACTCCCAATTTTACTGCTAAAAGCACAGCAATGTATGCAGCATTATGTAGTTTAAAAGGCACACTGAGAAGTGCCTGTATTCAAATCCTTTTCTGTGCCCTTTGTGTTCTTATCTTCCCCAGGCCAGCAGACAATCCTGCTTTTCACTAACCTTTGGCACGCTACCACCAGCAATAAACTGTGTGCTCCTTCCGAGTCCCTGAGCTTCCTTAATTAGCATCACCTGTGGTATGTTCCATTTGGAGCAGTCCCATCAGCCACACGCACCTGCTTTAGTGTCTGCGGGTAGAACAAGACTCAGTGTAGCGGGGCTCCGGGGAGTCCATCTGCATGCCCTCCAGCAGTAGCTAAATACCTATCATCTCCAACAAGCTTACTGCAGCCCCTAACCCTACTCATGATGCCTCCGTAAGGTCGAAGTGAAATGTTACACCAGAACCTGAACAGATCCACCATGTAGTGACCCAAAAAATAAAGCAAAACGTTTCCTTCATGTTCAAAATAAAAAATATTTGATTTTGCTCAACAAATTGTCTTTCTACCCTTTCAAGACAAAATATATTTATTTTTTATATTGAGGTTTGTCCTAAACCTTCTCACGAACCACAGAAGTTGCAAACATTTTAATTTTTTGTCAGTAGGTTTTAAGCACAAATTTTGAAGTACATCTTCAAAATATACAAGGTGATGTTTTCTCTTAAAATATTGTAATGGTATAAAGCATTTCACATGCAAGTTAGGAGGGTAACATTGACACACATTTAAAATAAAAAAATGTATAGCAATGAATCATAAAAAGGTATAATGAATGTCTGTTACTGAACGATGGATGAAACATAGGTAGTTAAACCAAAGGAATTTTAAAAGGCTTAATTTGAGTTCTTCTCATGAACTCACACTTTTCTTTTTTATGCCTTTTTTCTTTGCCAAGAAGAATTTAGCTGTGACACATAATGGGTATATTTTGTTAAAGCTAAGTTCTTTCAGTGTCAAGCTATTATATCTTCTACATACAGAGAAGAGTTGGTGCCAAGATTTCTAACGAGTAGGTACACATTCGTCTTCAAACAGAAAGGCACTAAAAAGCATTGTGTTGGTAGATTGATGTGTTGAAAGATATGCAATGAAATTCTGACTCTATGAGAGTAACGGCTGTTTTTAATGGGAAAAAAGCCTGTAGATTAACACTCATGCTAAAAACAAAGGACTTTGATCTCCTTGCCCATTTTGTAGTAAGCAGCACATATAATTATCCTATTATAATTTCAAAACAGGGCAAGAACATTGCCTTAATTATTCTAGGTGTCACCAAACAGACTAATTATATATATTCTGTTTATATATTTTAAGTAAAATTTAGGAAAAAAAGGAAATAAAATTTTGCTGTTAAATGACTTTCATTTTCAGTAAGAATGTCTTATATATGTAAGCAAGGACTAGCCACTATAATTTAATCCTTATTAAGTTTCAGTTTCCCATTTCATGCTCCAAATGCATGAATCATACACTTTTAATCTTACATATGAGCAACTGAGGACCTGAATGTATCTTTTTGGGGTTGTACTGTTATTAATGATTAAATATTAGTTCCCTGATTCTCAGTTGAATCCTATTTCCACTACATACGGTCACCTTCCTTCACTGACTTTGAGTCTCTGAATGTAAAATGAAAAGATGTATTTTAATAAGTAACAGTCTAAATTAAAGCTCGACAACTCCTTATACTTTTTTTTTTTTGAGACGAAGTTTCGCTCTTGTTGCCCAGGCTGCTGTGCAATGGCGTGATCTCGGCTTACTGCAACCTCTGCCTCCTGAATTTAAGTGATTCTCCTGCCTCAGCCTCCCAAATAGCTGGGATTACAGGCGTGTGCTGCCTCGCCTGGTTAATGCTGTATTTTTAGTAGAGACAGGGTTTCACCATGTTGGTCAGCCTGGCATTGAACTTCTGACTTCAAATGATCTACCTGCTTAGGCCTCCCAAAGTGATGGGATTGTAGGCGTGAGCCACTGTGTCTGGCCTACTTTTGCAATTTGTGATGGGATGCATTTCTTTTAGGAAGTGGTCTGAAAACAACCCAGAGTTCTGGATTACAAAACGGAGCCTATGCTCTTGTAGTTGTAAGGGAGTTAGAACTCATTCCACATTATCTTAGTCACCAGGGGTCACCAACAGATTTAGAAGTTTTTCAGATAAAGAAAAGGACAACTCAGACAAAATTCTAATTCCATAAATCAGCAGAAGGGAAAGGACATAAAATATATAAACAGAAGCTTGTTCAGGTCATGGCATTGCGTTGTAACAAAACACGGACAATAATGCTTAAAATATAAGATCAAAGATGCTTGGTTATACTTATGAATGCAACATTAAGGTAGCATTTTTCAAAATACACTATGCAGAATGTAAGTTCCTCATTATATTAAAAGATTTTAAGTGAAAACAAAAGTGCCCAGTTCAAATATATGTAATGATAAGACTGGATAAAAAAAGGTGGTACATACATACCCTGGCATGCTATGCAGCCATGAGAAAGAATGAGATCATGTCCTTTGCAGGGACTTGAAAGGAGCTGGAAGCCATTACCTTTAGCGAACGAATGCAGGAACAAAACCACAAATACCACATATTCTCACTTGTATGTGGGAGCTAAAAGATGAGAACACTTTGAACAACACACACTCAGGCCTGTTGGAGGCTGGAGGGTGGGAGGAGTTAGAGAATCAGGAAAAATAACTAATGGGTAGTAGGCTTAATACCTGGATGAGGAAGTAATCGGTGCGACAAATCCCCATGACATGTTTATCTATGTTACAAACCTGCACGTGTCCTCCTGAAATTAAAAGTTAAAAAACAAAAAACGGAGACACAAAGAAAAATGTAAAAATGGCATACAGTATCCCTTCTTGATATTTGCAGTGGCTGTGATCATGTGGCAGGTTCTGTGAAGTTATTCAGTAAAGATATGTAACTTTGTTTCACGAGTGTTTCCCAAACTTGCTTGACAGCAAAACCCCATTTTCAAATATTAGCATTTCATAAAACACAATTGAAAATATTGAGTGAATGTGTAGCTTGTGTTCGAGAGCTACGCAGAGTTCTATTATCCACCCTCAAGCAGAAGTTTCATCTCTCTTCTCTGAGAATAAAAAAGGCGCAAAGTATCATTTATGATTACCAGTTCATCTTTAGTTGCATTTATTTTCCTGAACCAAAAAATAAAACAAGTTAAAACACACAAATAATTAAAAAAAAAAGTAGCTACTTCAGTATGTAAAAGATGAAACTCACATCTTGGATTCATTCACTTTTAAAGGTCATCTGTCATGAGAACCAATCACTTTAAGTAAGATTATAGATTATCTCCCATCCCTGATACACACACCACACACAGACTGATAGTCTGTTGTGTGTCTATGCAGTATAAATTGAAAGTGTCAGGACTGTATGTGGTGCCTGGACTGTATAGACACCTGGAAGGTCATTAGACTACTTTTTATGAGTTTTACTGTATTTTCTGCCTCTGCCTCTGTCAGTATGAAAGAGGAAGAGAAAGTTTCTTGCATAGAAGTTAAAAGAAAAAAAAACACCAACTAACCAAACAAACAAAAAATCCCCAGGGCTCCCTGTAGAACAAAAGCTTTCATACAAGAAAGATACAGAAAACCTGGCAAAAGGATTTGTCAATTGGTCATAAGAGCTGGCTGAGAAGTTGTTCTTGCTGGTTACTAGTAATTCAGAGGAATTACTAACAACTAGTCTTATCCCTTGCTGCTGCGAGGCCTTAGCTACTAAGGTCCTATTAGGACATAGGTGTTAAACCTTTTTCTGTACAGGGCACATTTCTATTAGATCATGTGGGAACGTGTAAAGCACGGGTAGTTTGCATTTTTCTTTCCTGTACAAGCTACTCAGCACAGGGGTGGGAATGAGTGTATAGCCCTGCATAGTCTGGAAATTCCAGACTTCTTTTGTTAACAGGTGGTGGAATGGACAGAACAGCTAAAATTTGCTGGGTATTTTTTCACATACTAATTTAGTCAGTTCAAATCTAATATTGACTTGTGACAAGCTATGTGGTGATCTCAGAAATGTGATTTAAGCAAGTATCACCAAACAATTTAGCGTTACCTTAGTATCGAATCACAAGCTCCAGAGTAAACCAAATCTCAATGATGAAACCATTAATGGTTTTCCTCTGTCCTCAAATATATATACTTACATTCTCAACAGTTCATGGGGCATCGAGCTCGGGCTTTGTTTCATGCAGAATCTGGCCGTGTGAAAAATACAGGCACTGAAGTGGAAAATATTTTTGCATTCTTCTGTGCCAGCATTGCCCTTTTCTGTCAAGTTGCACACACACGTGTCCACAATGGGAGCAATATTTACAAGCTGCATTTTACATAATTCCGGGGAATGACTAGCTACTCTTCCACTGAAGAGAATTCCCTTGGCACCCCTGCGTGCCACTCAGTCCTGCTGGTTCGTTGGTTCTATTGTGTATCCTGCAGAGTGATACATGGCAGCGTCTTTGCCTGCTGTAGCTGAAGTGGAGTCATCCATCATTGCGATCACAGGAACTGAGGACCTTATGGACTGGGAGTAAATTATGAAGCTATGAGGAAGGTGATCATTTTTGCAGAAACAGCTATTTTATGTTCCTGTTTTCTACACTATCCTTTCTTTCTTGTCTGGGATAATGAAAGAGTAAAAGCCATAGGACCAGTTTTTGTCCTTTGGATTCATGCTGAAGGAAGAAAATACAATCAATAAAAATGCACTTAACGAGCCTAAGATTGACTGGTCTTTTTCTGTTTATTTTGCATTTCAGGTGTAATTCTCTGTGACCTGCTGTTAATGCTATGTAGCTGTGGATTTCCCGGATTTAAGTGTGTTATAAATGGATAAACTTCACCATGTGGGATGATTTAAACTAACTGGTTTGAGATCCAGGCTGGGCATGACAAAGGAAAAGTTGTCAATTACCTTTAGTGAATTTCAGTCATATAGAGCCAAACTAGATAACGTCTCTCCTCCTCCCTCAGTGAAAGCATCAATTAATACCTGAAAATACAAATCCTAAATTCATAAGTTACTCCAAATTATAAATTTGCTGTATGTAATTTACATGTCTTTATTTTATCCAGTGGATTTAAGAATCAGTTTAAAAACATTCCATAATATGGTAAAAAAATATGTTTAGGTAACTTAATAGAAAAGTGACTTCCCTAATACAATTTTTAAAAATTAAAATGAAGATTAAATAATACAATTTAAATAATGCTAATACATAACCAAGTGGACTGAATATTTTTTCTTCCGTCAGTTATTCTACAGTCACACAGTTTGATCTTGTAAAATCTATCAGTACTCATCTGCTTTGTTGTTATCATACACTCATTGGCTATGTTCTAATAGATGAGTATGATACTGTTGTGAACACTTACTACTTCCTTCATACCATTTTTATATCTAAGAAGTGATTATTTGCTTTATTAGAGAAGGCTAAATAGCTTCACTTTGAAGACTTTCTTTAACATAAATAATATGATGACTCTTCCATATAGTTACTTTGACAAGGCTCTAATAGCAAAATTATGTCACATATAAACCAACAACCTAGTTAATGGAATCTAAATTAATATTTTAAATTCAGAAGGTACATTTTTTTTACAGACAATAAGATTTTAAGGCGACCTTCTAATTAAATACTGCATACTGGAAAGAGTCTAACCCTAGGTTACATCTGATTGCTGTATATGAAAGATAAATATTTAATGCAAATGAAACTAGCATTTTTGAAACAGATATTTACCTTTTATTTAGATTGACCACACACATACTTTTTTGTACCATAGCTAATGAATGTTTATGCAAAGTGCCAACATACACAGTGGTAATAAAGTATAATGAAAATAAATGTTGAAAAGAAATTAAACTTTCTTTATATGGGGAAACTTTCTTTATATGAAGCATAGCAAAGCAAGCTAATTCTACCATGTTTAAATGCAAATTTTGTTGAGACGAATCAAAGGCAATGAAAGGCAGACATAGCAGTTTTATTCTATTTTAGACTTCTTTATTGGCTACAGCTGCTGTTTTTGAATGAAGCCAGTCTCTTTACTTTATTGGCAGCAGCCTATATCCAGTCAATCTTTCACTAAGGAACAGAAAGTTCACTACCCTGAAGAATCCTTCCATCACTTTGCTTTAACCAGTTAGCAAAATAACGAAAGGGTAATTGTGTTAAAACATTGTCTTTCTATATTTTTAGTTAAAAGCTTAAAATTGGGGTGCTTAGAAATGTAGGACTTACAGGAGCACTAACTAAACAAAGATGGTTCTTGAAACACTCTTGCATGTTGCATCATCATTTTCAGTTGTGTGAAGGCTATCCATGCAAGGGTAGTCTAGATGGAATACTTTTAAACATTTCTACAACAAGCCTAATTCAGATGCTAGATAGACCAAGATTCTAGGATTTCACATGTCCTTGCAATGAAATATTGAGACTCCTATTTCAAAGATGGATTTATAGGCATGTATGTAACCTAGGTTGCTCAAATTTCACACGAATATCCAAAAGCAGATTAAATTCATAGGGTTTTCTATAGGAGACAGAAAAAAACTTTGGATGTACCACCTTTGTATGTCTGCTTTTACTAAACGCTAAGTTGCATAATCCATAGTTTGTGGCCTCTGATGCTTAGCAAGTGTCTTTACTGTTTTTTGTAAGATACTTTCCAGATCTACAGCATAATTTAAAAGCAATTTATGTAATTGACAAAGTGAGAGATTCACATGTCATATCTTAAACAGTCGTTTGGCTGACACGCACCCTAACATGACTAAACTCTTCCAGTAGTGCATTAATTTGCTGCATGAAGAATTAATAAAATTCATTATTGAACTGGTTGGAACTAGGGGGAATGTTACTCTAATCCTTGGCATACATAAATTTCAAATACGTGGATTACAAAGTACTTCGCCTTAATTAAATATAGTATAACTAAGTCACTGTTTTTGAGCCTTATCATTCACTTGGAAAATGATTTCCACATATAAACTGACATAGCTAATCCAAAAGTTATACAAATTTGAAAGAAAATACACATAATGTCCACATCAGAAGCAACAAAAAAGTACTCAGCATCGTCTGACTCTACTATTTCCTGCTCAGAATTTGGAAGTTTCACTTGGTAGGTTTCAATGCTCAGTATCTTTATATTGAAGCACAACTGTTCTGATATAAATGACAGGAGCATGCATGCTCTTCTTCCATCTACTCACTTGAAATTTTCTCACAAAATAGCCCTTAACTGTTACAAAACTTGATTTTTATATTCCCAAGAGGAACCCCAATTTCTATTTGAAGAACACTGGGATTACTGTTCCACAGGAAGGCAATGATTATGGTGCCTTCGGCACTTCTGACTGAGTTTCCCCATTTACATGTTCCTACATATTGTTAATCCTTCCCTTGTGTACTGAAAAGGCATCTGGCATTAATCAGCAGTGAAGTGAAGATCTTCTGTTTGCTTTAAAGATATGTTTAAGGCCCCATATCTCTGATGTGGAAAATGCATGATTATTCATTTCTAAAGCCAGTTGTGTAATTTAAGATTGTGTTTCAAAATTGAAACATTAAAATGCATAAAACCAAAGCTTGAAAAGGGAAATTAACTTTTAGATAGCTGTATAATAGCAAAGGATTTCCAACATAATTTTGGTAAGAATTGGTGTATTTTATGAGACATATACTCTATCCAGCTTGTTTTTGCATTTTATATAATCACCACAAATATAATTACAAAATCCTTGTCAGAGTGGGATTTTTACTGGGATCCTGGACAACAATGACATAAAAATACAGTGTCAGAAGTATAGGAATATCTCTAGGACATCGACAAATGATAAGAAAATTTCCAAATGCCCTGTACCCAATGGTACACCCAGAAAAGTCCTCCTTTTGATCTAGGTAACTCGCAATGTTTAGAATCCCAGGCTAAACTCTCCCTTGAACATTTCTTGGACTTTTCATGTAGTCTGTTACCTCTAGCACTTTTTATCTGCTTCAACCCTAGTGAAATATTGAATAAACTTGTGTCAAGAATCAGACAAATGATCACCCAGCACTGCCTTAGTTTTAATTTCTGTGCAGTGATTTTTGCAACTTATGGAATTGGAACCAAGGTCAGGACTTGGTCAACTGTTGTCATTTATTTATATCTGACAGGGCTAGAAGGCACACTGAGAACAGCCAACGGATACACTGAATTTAAAAGCTCAGCTAAGGAAATCAGATCTGTAACCATGAAGAAATCAAGAGTCTTGTCATGATTCAAGATATAGATGGAGTGTCTACTAAAATGTAAGCTCTATGAGGACAGTTCTATGAGTTCACAGAATTTAAGTTCCATGAGAGCAGATATTTTTGTCTGCTTTATTCACTGCCGTAATTACAGTAGAACATAGTTGGTGCCCAACAGACATTTGTTTAATGAATGGGTGAATCAATAATATATACAACATGAGAACAAAAAACAGAGTAGATAGTTAAACAGAAGATGATGGCCAAGAAGAAAGATCAGGAACTAGAAGTCAAACTAGTTGGTAAAATATAAATCAAGCAAGCAGTCACACAGACAAGAATAAAAAAACCCCAAAATATGAAAGCAAGATAGTCAATGAAGTACCTGAGCATAATAAAGATGATCTTTTTGGGAGTACTTGTTATGTGTAGATATTGCTCTAAGACTTTTACATGTGTTACTTCTTTTTGCCCCTCACATTATGCTACTGTTATCATGTTACAAAGAGGAATGTAAGTCACGAGAAGACTCCATCTTGTTTAAAGTCTCTATTTGAGAAAGTGGTAAAGATTATATTTGAGTCAGAGCTTCTGCCCCTGCTATACTGCCTCCCTTTGGTCCCCCTGAATATAATGAATCTTTAATGGAGCCTGGCATAGGAAGCAGAGAAATGGAAGCACAACAGTAGGAAGAGAGCTTGATTTCTAGCCAAACATCAAGGCCAGCCAGGAAAATTAATAAATCGGATTACTGTTTGGGCAGACACCAAACCTAAGGCTTAGTTGACCCAGGAATTCGTGTTGGAACAACATATTGGAAGCACATGGTAAGATACGGACAGATTATGAGAGCAGGTTGTTTTCGTCTTTTATGTCATACTTCAACCACTTTAATCTTCTTAGTCCAGTAATTTCCATTTTGTGAACATTAAACAGTTTGTGGATTACCAAAGATCAGTATTTACATTTTAGTTCCTGATCTGTTGGTTGGTTAAATAGATACGATAAAACACTCCTAAAAGAGAGTAATTGTTTTCTATTCACTTGCATTTTGTACTTTCTAGGAGCATGTGTGTGATTTGAGAAAGTAAAACAAAAAGCCCATACATTTAAGACATATTCTTTACTTAATTAATTGGCCCACTGTGGTGAATTTGGATTGTTGAACCGTTGGATGAAATCAAATGGCCACAGAAATGTAATCTGAAGAGCTGACTTTAAGCTGTAGTAGTAACTACCACTCATTCAGTTCTCATTTGTTATCTGCTTGTATATTAATTAGCGCAGGTTTTCTCACCCTTGGCACTGTTGATATTCTGGGTAAGATAATTCTTTGCTGTGGGGAACTGCATTTTAGGATGTTGAGCAGCATCCTGGTTTCTACTCACTAGATGCCAGGAGCAAGCCCCTGTAAGAGTGAGGTGCGCAGGGCACAGAATGCAATGTGCTCTCAGATTGTACCTCACCTCACTGTGGTTCCATATGTGACAGATAATGTCAAATGTTCCTTTAAGGGCTAAAAAAATTCTGCTCACTGAACCACTAACTTAGAGGAATATGAATAGTTTATCAACTACATTACAAAATGTATAAATGGGATCTATAATATGAAAGCTTATTTCTCATTCCAATAATAGTCCAAATATGTATCACTTGCCATGAGAGACTTTTTCCAGGTGAACATTCAGAGACCCAGGTTATTTGCACATTGTGCCTCCAATATGTTCCGAGCCTCTTATTTTCTGCTGGTGGAGAGGGAAAGAGACAAAGGAAAGAGACACTGTTCTGCTGGCCACTGGAAGAGCAAACACATGACTTGAAAGCTGTATCTTAGATGTACCAGACTTTGACTCACAGTACCTTGGCTACAACTCAGTCACATGGCTATTCCAAGGAGATTTGAAAACTGTAGTCTAGCTGTGTGCCCAGTATAAAGAAGAAACACATATTTAATGAGCAGTTTATGCAAATACCCTAGAGAGCACAGAAGCAATGTTTGTGTGGAAAAAAGAGAAAGAAGGGGAATGGGAAGAAATATGCCTCCTAAAACTGGAAATGATTCAAAAGCACTTTGATAGAGAAATGAATAAATAGTTGGAATGCATTCACCCAATTGAATATATGCAGCCATAAAAAATGACCTGTAGCTAAACATGACATCAGGGATGAACCTTTGGAAGCATCAGGACAAACTAGCAGGTCTTGGAAGTTCACACTATTCTACCTAACTATAAAATTTAAACACAATCCCCAAATTCTTCATATACTCGCTAGGCACATGATAAAACTAGAGCAAGAAGCTGGGAAACACAGAATGCAGAATAGCAATTATCTTTTAAAAAAGACACAAGGGGGTTGGGATAGGAGAATGGCACAATGGTGGATGAAAGTTATTGGAAATGGTCAATGCAAGTTATTGGAAATGGTCTTGTTTGAAGGCTGAGTGATGGGCTTAATGTTATGCTTCATATTATTTTCTCAGTAACTTAAGTATAATATTGTTTATGCATAAATAATGCATTACAATAGAAAATATTAATACAAAAAGATCAAAACAGAACAAACACATTAGTATTTGTTTAGTATGGAACATCATATATTTTCTGAGCATTTGCCAATGGCAAATTTAACCAAATTGGCAAAGCATTATAACTTGTACTGTTAGTTACTGCTAAAACCTTCTTAAGATAGGACAAAGAGTTAATTTCCACTACGAATTTCTGGTACTGGATTTCAATATAGCTTTAACCACTGTTACTTCGTGATTTATTTTGATTATGGCACATTAATTTTAACATGAAGATTTGTCATTACACTATTTTGAATCATAAGGAGGAAATTGTTTTTCACTCTATTATGTGCTTGAAAATGTGATTTTTTTATTTCAGAGAAGAGGTTTTTGCCTCCAATATTTTAAAATTTTAATGCTGTCTAAGGCAAGAGAAAAATACAGAAGTATGCTTTATGTTAAACTCTACTAGTATAATCTACTTAATTTGATGAGGAACGTAAAAAGAAAAAAACTTTATTGAGTCAGCTGTTAAAAATAGCCTATCTATACACTGACAAGTTAACTCATATTGGAATGGAAAACCAAGAAATAATCTTTTGGAGCACAAATATAGAGAAATAGCATCAATTTACCCAGATCAATGTTGTTTGTCTGTGGGCCAATTAGTTGACAAACCCTTATTATATTCAAATATCCTCAATTTAGTAACCAAATTAGAATGTGGCCTTGGACGCTGCCTAAGCTGAAGACTCCCTTTCACCTTCTCAAATCCCTGTCTGATGTGTTCTTTCATTTTCAGGTTGGAATCTAGTGTTGGTCATAGGTACTGATCACATTCCGGGGCCTCGTGGAAAGAAAAAAAGGTACAAGAAATTCATTTAATCCCTCTTTTTCCTTTTCTCCTTTAATATCATAGGATCCAGAATCAGAGAAATGTCTCATAATGTAATTGGCAGTGGATGATTTATAAGACTGTATTAATGACTTAATAGACGAGAGTATTTTAAAAGAGATTTCACATGAAGTACAAAACACCCACTACATACCCATAACAGACTTCTATTCCCGGCAACATTTACTTATCATTTAGGTTGGAATGTGCAAAGATATGCATATTGTTCAAGCATCCTTTTTTTTTTTTGGTAAAAGTACACACAAAATTTCAAGCAAATAAATTTGCATAGGAATGGTCATGATATTTTGACAAGTTTAGGATGGATAAATATAGAACTGACGCAGAAACTGTGATGCCTGACAGACGCTGGTGTTTGCTTCATTATTGTCATGGAAATTGTGTATAAAAATAAATTTGACAAGCTTTGTTATGTTTGGTGCAATTGAAAAAGTTGTTTGTGTAATTCCTTTGATGATTAAGTGACTAGAGTTTTAATGATGCCATTGAAGAGAAAAACAATGAAGCGTCATTCCTAAGCAACTGGTACCGAGAAGCATAGAAAAGGATCCACATTTTGCAGATTTACCTTGAATACAGCTGTTGGATGAACATAAAATTTGAAGAGTTGGAAGAAAAATGAGATACAGAACCTAGCATTTATAATGAATTATCAAATGTGAGTAATTGCACTCAGTTGAACCAAAACACTTAGATTTTTGAAGCTGACTCATCATTTTAATAATCTTTTAAAGCTGTTTGTGCCTAATAAATTCATATATCATCAAAGGGCTTTGAAACTATAATCTCTGCTATTCGTTTCATTAGATAGAGGAAGAAGGGAACTTAAAGTAAAATTTTCCCTATTAAAAAATGTATTTTGCATGATACAGTGATTACCCCACTCTTTATTCTGACTGTCTGGGTTCATGATTTGGCTCTACCTGGTGGCAATTGTGTACTCACGAAGTAGTTTTTGGAGAAAAATTTGGTTCACAGAAGCAAAATTTGCCAAAGAGAAAGAGCATGAGATTATATGCAGGATGGAGGTTAGACAGAAAAGGAAAAACCTTGATTTCACCCTTGCTGATATGCTAGTTGTTCAGGGCTACGACCCAGAGCCCAGGACCTGTGAATTTAAACTCCACTGACATAATTCTCCCTGTCAGGGATAACCATGGTATCTGATTTTATCACTTCTACAGGGGAACAATATTACCAATACATACTATTGCCTCTCTCAAAGAAGAAATGGCACTCATAAAACTATTGCGTTTTCCTAGATTTGTAAGAAGAAAAGGGAGTACAACAAGGCACTCGTTTGATGTGACTCTCCTTTTTTGTTTTGTGTCTTCTAAACCTCTTAATTTTGATTTCCCCGCTATGCCTAGTGTTTAATGAAGCAACTATATTCCATGAAGTAGAAAGAAAGATTTTTATATACTGGGATTTACAAACCCTTACATCTTCTTCTTTTTTTTTTTTTTTTTCGAGAAACACTAAGAGATAGATAACAACTGGCCATTAAAGAATAAAGTAATACATAAACATGTCACCTGCATTGGGTGAATTTAAGACTTGGGCAGTAGTAAAGGAAGCTGTGACGCATTTTGAATTTTCAGGGTCACATAAGGCACTTTTGTCTAGAGACTATTTACTGGTGAGCAGAGACCCCAAAAATGTAGGCCCTCTGAGCCTTCTAAAACTTGTGTTTATCATTCTATAGACTTCCAAAAGTTTTACTGCATGTGTTTCTATTCTTAAATGTTTTGTTCAGGTTTGCATGTTTTTGAATGCATATAAATGAAATCATGCCATAAATATTCTTTAAATACAGGCTCGTTAAATTAATTGTCTCTAAGATTTGACCATATTGTTCCATTTAGCCATGATTCACTGGTTCTTCTTCTACCTAGTATTCAATTTTCTGGATATAACACAATTTATTTATCATTCTTCTGTTTATAGATATTTGAATGTGTTCATTTTTTTTCTTAATGCAAACAGTGCTACTTAAACATTGTCAAAGTTTTCTCCTGGTTATATACAGGTGGTGGCTGTTACTAGTTATATACAGTTATTATGGCCTGATATTTGACCCCTACACAAAACAAGAAATTCATTTTACTTGGCAATCAAATAAATCAAAAGTTTCACAAACATCAGAAGTAATCCTCATTCAATGCAGTCTCATATTTTTATTCCATTGTATTACATTTCTACTCTGTATCATGTTATTTTAGGTTGTTAATCTCTGGTCTCTCCCCAAAGGCCACGACCACAAAGCCAAGAGCGTAAAAGTTCTAGTATATTTAACTTGACAAAGGAATTCAGTTGAAGGCTGGTTCACTTTTACACCCATCTATTTGAGATTCTCTTTTTACTGAACATTACTGGACATTAGAAGATTTCCTGCCAGATGGGCATCTTAGAAGTATGCTGCATATATACAAATGTATATATACATTTTTACACATATACAAGCACAGGATTATTTGTTAATTTCAGCAGGAGTTTAGTATCCAGTCTGCAGTGTGGCTAGAAATGGAAGTCCTCAGGTTTTGGAATCTTAGGAAGTGAGACACATATTGGAATGCTGTATTTCCAGAAGTACTAGATGACCTTGTTTTGGAAAATTTCCCATTAAAACAGACAGAAATTATACAAAATATAAAAACACATAAAATTATAGCTATTGGTAGAGATTAGAGATCTACCAAGGCATCAAGAAATTAGAACACAATCCCACAGAGTGGCAAAGTCCAAGTTCTCAAGGAGAAGCTCTCTGTGGACAGTTGCTACTACTTCCCCTGCCTCTAGCCATTTGCTTACTTAAAAGCAGCAGCTGAAAGGCTAAGAGCAATTCAAATGTAAACATACGGGTAAATGGAAATGGATATTGGCTGTATAAGGCAATAATAAAAGAAGCATTTTGGCAATACATACATCGCATGATAATAATAGCACACAAGATGGGAGGAAAAAATGAAATTAAAGTAATACAGTCCTTATGTTTTCTCAGAAGTGGTAAGAGTATGAATAATATTAGATTTTAACAGGGCAAACAACACTTTGAAATCACGAGGACAACTCCAAATGGAGATTTAAAGAATATATAGCTTGCATGCTAAACAGGAGAATGGAATTAAGCAATAAAAGGTAGCTACCAAAAACTACATCAATTATTACAGTTATTGGGAAAATAATAAAATATTTTTTCCCTGATAGCTTGAAAATGAATGAGAATATCTTCTTTTTTTTTTTTTTTTTTTTTTTT
>NW_016828628.1:178227-183093 GCF_001698545.2 Rhinopithecus bieti | reverse complement strand
GGGGGGCCCCTTTTCTTAAAACGCGGGATTTGGGGGGGGGTTACCCCCTTTTTCAGGTGTTGTGTGTCTCAGTTTCCCTGGCTAGGAAAAGGGGTTCCCTTCCCCCTTGCGCTTCCCAGGTGAGGCGATGCCTTGCCCTGCTTCAGCTCTCGCTGGTCAGGCTGCAGCAGCTGACCAGCACTGATTGTCCGGCACTCCCTAGTTAGATGACCCCAGTACCTCAGTTAAAAATGCAGAAATCACCGGTCTTCTGTGTCGCTCGCACTGGGAGTTGGAGACTGGAGCTGTTCCTATTCGGCCATCTTGCTCGAGAATATCTTCTATCACTGTTTATTTTCAACATCATGTTCAACATCATATTAGAGGTTCTAGCCAGTGCAATAAAGAAACAAAAGGTATAAAAATGAAAAGGAAGTAGAAAGCTCATTATTTGTGTGACGCAACTGTGTAGGTAAAATATGTAAATGAATCTACATATGAACTTAAAATTGATAAGTATGTTTAGCAAGGTCAGAGAATTCAAGATCAATATTAATTATACTTCTATATACCAGCAATAAACAAGTAAAATTATGTTTAAAAGTCATACCACTTATAAAAGCATAAAAATTATACCTAATATAGGAAACTTAATGAATATCCACCAAAATGACTAAAATTTAAAATACTGGCCAGGCGTGGTGGCACACACCTGTAGTCCCAGCTACTTGGGAGCCTGAAGTAGGACTATCACTTCAGCCTGGAAGGTCGAGCTGCAGTGAATCATGATCGCACCACTGTACTCCAGCCTGGGTGACAGAGCAAGACCTTGTTTCTAAAAAATTAATAAAATAAAATAGGCTGGGAGGGGTGGCTCATGCTTGTAATCCTAGCACTTTGGGAGGCTGAGGCAGGTGGATCACCTGAGGTCAGGAGTTCAAGACCAGCCTGGCCAGCTCTGTCTCTACTATAAATACAAAAATTAGCCAGGTGTAGTGGTGCATGCCTGTAATCCCAGCTACTTGGGAGGCTGAGGCAGGAGAATTGCTTGAACCAGGAGGCGGAGACTGTAGTGAGCAGAGATTGTGCCACTGCACTCCAGCCTGGGTGACAGAGTGAGACTCCATCTAAAAGAAAACACAGTAACTAAAATAAAATAAATAGTAACAATTCTAATTGTTAGAGAGAATGTGGAGCAATCAGAAGTCTTTTAGCCTATAGTAAACCCACCTCTAGTATACAGGCAAAAGAGAACCTTACGGTTGTTTGCCAAGTGTTTGCAGCAGCATTATTTGTAATATCCCCAAATTGAAAATAGCCTAAATATCCATCAATAGTAGATGACTGATAATAAACAAATTATGGCATATTCTCAAAATATAACACTAAATCACAATGAAAATTAACTCACTAGGGCTACCTGTAACAATATGCATGAATCTCACAAAATTTTGTTAAAAAAAAGAGTCCTAACACAGATAAATATAGATTTTTTGATTCCACTTTATAAAAGTTAGCAAAATTGATCTATTAGATAGGAGTCAAGATAATTGTTAACTTGGAGGAGGAAGGCTAGAGATAATAACTGAGTGAGGACATCAGAGCGACTTCTAAGGTCCTAGTAATATTCTATTTCTTAATCTAGGTTGATATGGGAAAGGCTAGAAATGAATTTTTATTCATAATCTTTATTTTTCACTCCTCTCGCTGAGCCCTTTGTCATATGACTTTAGAGTTTCTCTGATAAAGGCAGAATATAGCTCCCTATATGACCTGTTTTGGTTAATAGAATGAGGCAGAAATGAAGGTATGTCTGTTCAAAGCCTAGGCTTCAAAGGCACTTATACATTTTTATTTTTTTTTATTTCATCTTAAATTTTTGTGGGTACATACTAGATGTTTAAATATCTCATGAGGTACGTGAGATGTGTTGATAGAGGCAGGCAGTGTATAATAATCACATTATGGGAAATGGGGTATCCATCTCCTTAAGCATTTATTTTATGTGTTACAAAAATCTGCAATGCTTCACAAATTTGTGTGCCATTTTTGTGCAGAGGCTATGCTAATCTCTGTATCATTTCAATTTTAGTGTATATGCTGCTGAAGTAAGCAGCCTCATGCATTTTTATTTGCTTTTTAGCATTTCTGCAATCACTGTGAATAGAACATGACTGTGTTAGCCTCCCAAAAGGAGGATGGCTGGGCTGTAGAGGAGAGACATACCAGATGTCTTACTTTGGTTGTGTTGCTATAACAAAATACTTTAAACTAGCTAATTTATAGAGAACAGAAATGTATTTTTCATGGAGGCTGGAACCCATGATCAAGGCACCAGCAGGTTCAGATCTAGGAAGGGCCCAATCTCTGCTTCCAAGTTGGTGCCTTGTTGCTGCATCCTCTGAAGAAGAGGAAGGTTGTGTCCTCACCAAGTAGAAGAGGTGGAAGGCACAGAAGGGCAAAAGAGAGGGGGGCAAACTCCCTCCATTGAGCCCTTTCATAATGACATTATTTCATTCATGAAGGCAGAACCCTCATGACCTAAACACCTCCCCCAAAGACCCATCCTCCCAATACTTGCCTTGAGGATTATGTTTCCAACACACAAAGTTTAGGGGATACATTCAGACCATAACACCAGGTAAGCTGCCCCAGCCAAATGCAGCCTAGAGTGAGTTCCTGTCGGTATTTGCAAATGCACAAGTAAGCAGCTAACTGCACACAGGAGTAATGCTAGACACGTGGGCTCTGCTCTTGGCTGGATTTGGCAGGTTTCATTTCGATGGGAGAGTTCTGTTTCACGTGGTTTTCATTCTCTTCCACAGACTAATAGGCTAGATCAGGTGTGTCTTTCTCATGATGATGGCATCAGCTCATGTAGAAAACATTTTACACAAGGTCTGTTGGATTCTTGACTTGGAACTAGCTCTCCATAAGTTCTGCTTTATTCCATTAGTCAAAGCAAGTTAGTTAGATGACCAAACCCCAAATTAAGGGACAGAGAAATGTCCTTTTTTGTGGAAGAAACTGCAAAATCTCAAGGCAATAGCTTTAATCAGAGGAATTGTGAAGTATTGGAGCCATTAACACAATCTTTGACTCCTAGAAGGATATCACACAGTAAATAAGTAATTACAGCATAATTCATTCATTAAAAGTATATTAAGTATTATGAAGAAGAAATACTGCATGGTAAGCTCTACACGGAAAACAAAAGAGAAAATAAATACATTGTTAAGCATTTCTATTTCAAAATTACAATCCTGGATAATTATAATATTGACTATCACATTTCCATAGGAGGAGCTATTTAATAATGCACATGATATCTAGTCTGTATTTTGTTAAATGCATAAAACTGACATTAAGAAACAAAACTAACATCCTGGCTATGTAAAAATCTCTGATTATTTTTCTATTTAATTTTGAGAGCTAAATAAGCCAGGCTATTTCCTTCTATCTCCAATGACTTTGCAAAACAGAACTTTTACACCATTTGGGATTACATACTATGTGGTTTTATATCTTTAGGTTTGAGAAACATATATATTGAGAGATTATGAGGGAGTGAGGTAGGGAATTATTAGGGAAAAAATTTGTCCTCAGAGTGTTACCTTTGCAAAGAAAGAAAACTGCACCACCGTTTACACTTTCCTGGGCATCTTGCTCAGGGCCCTTCTCATTATTCTACTGCCCACTCCCTGACTCACTCTGCAGGAGGAGGAAGGAGTATCTAATTTGTCCACTTCATCGGTTGGTGTTTCAAAAGCTCTCTTTTCTCCCTTGACTGCCTTCAAGCAGAGTAAATTCTTCTCTTTTTCCTCTTTAAGTGTAATAAATCTTTGGGGATCTATTCTCTCTTACAATAGGGTGGAAAGATGAGGAAGAAGCTGCTGTTTTGAAATTTTATCTGCATCTAGGTAGGCAAACTCAAATAACAGTGGGATAAGCAAAATATCCCTGCAGTATTTTCCAATCTAGTTTTACCAATAATGTATACTTAGATTCTGATTTGGCTTCTTCTGTCTGCTGTTAGTCGATTGGATTTAAGATGGCTGCAAGTTCTTCGACATTCCTTCCGTTGAGAGTGGGGTCTATATCCCCCGCCCTATAAATTCAGTGAGGAAGTGATGCTACATAAGTTCCAAGGCTAGGCATACAATTTCCATGCAGCTTTTACCGCGTTCTCCCAGGACAATTCCTTTCCAGGTGCTTCCTCTTGGGTATCTCAGCATCCAGCTGCCATGCTAAGAGAAACCTAAACCACCTAGAGAGGCCCTGTGTGGGTATCCGGCTTACAGTCCCAGCTGAGGAAGATTAAATCAGGCACCAGACAAGGATGTGAAAGAGGCACCAAAATCATAGACCAGAGACCAGTCATTTTTGTTGGACACTGTCTGAATTCCTGATCCACAGAGGCAATTAATTAATATAATCAAATGGTGTTTTTTTTTCAGGCCACCAAATTAGGGCGCATTTGTTATATAGAGATAATGACTGGTACATTTGAGAAAAGAGCATGGATGAGGGACAACCATACATCCGTGCAACAGATGAATCATACAAAAGAAAAGGACATTCTTGGGAAAGAGAACTCTCAGAAATGTCAGTCTGTTTCAGGAGTTCAAGACTCATCAGGATCCAACTGGCCAGAATCGGTTGCTTCCAATTAAGCCCCTAATATTCAAAGCCAACTATTAGCGCAAGTCTGAAATGGTTTTGGGAATGTGATTTCAGAATGACCGAGGCCAGATTGTAATCACTAGAAACACGAGTATCATCCACCTGGTCAGCTCCATGCCTGCACCCTGGAATGATGGGAATATATATGTATGCAGCCTTAATTACAGAAAATTTAAAATAAGTTGTGTGTGTGTGTGTGTGTGT
>NW_016828628.1:174922-177770 GCF_001698545.2 Rhinopithecus bieti | reverse complement strand
ACACACACACACACACACACACACACACACACATACATATCTCCCGGATTTAGAGCAAACCTTCATCACCTCTTCTATTGTCTTCAATTTTACCTATATTTCTAACTATGAAATTACTATTTATTTGAATTGAAGATCCTAAGATAATTGAATATTTATTTTCTCTACTACATGTCAAGTATGTTAAGAATTTAAAATTTCGGTAATAAGGATGAGACAGACAAAAACCTTTAAAATAATTTAATAGCTGAGGTCATCAAAACTGTATTATTCCCAGAATTTAATGATCCAAGTTTTTTTGTCCCTCTTTCAATATTGCAGAATGGTTACAAAATTTATTTTGGAATTTTAGTATAAAATTTACACTATTTTAGTGCCTAATTCACATCCTTGGGAGAACAAATTAGTTTGCCTTTGTACTGGTTTAGACTCAGTTTCAAATTACAGGTACTCACAGGCACTAGCTTAAGCAATATGGAGTATTTATTACAATGATGCTAGAATATCTCATGGAATTGAAGGGTGGGCATAAATTTAGTTCTCTGGAATTCCCTGAAAACAGAACTAGGAGGTTTTATGCCTCTTTGTGTGTGTTTCAATTTTCTCTTTCTCCAGGATCAGCGGATTCCAGTTTTCCTGACCACATAGCAAAACAACAATAACAACAACAAAACATGGCTGCTGATGAGTCCCGAGTTGACATGCTGCTCCCTGGAGCAGACTTCTCTTTTTTCAGTCTCAAATTCCTAGGGATTGAACCATGAATAACTTAGGCTAAGTCACTGTCTTTGGGGGATGGACTCTGAGGGCCCTGCCCTGTCAGGCCTGGTGAGAGGACAGGGCCATGTTGTACAAGACAGCTTCCCGGACTGACTACTGCCCTCCTGTGGCGAAATGGGGGAAGCCGCTCCCAAATGAGGGTGTTATGAAAAGACTAGTCAGAGTGAGCTCCCACGAGAAATCAATAATGAATGCAAATTCTGTACTTTGAAATTCCAAAATGAATTAATAGGGAGACCAATGAGTTAAAAAGTCTTGCTTTGCCACCTAATGTGCTTTCCATATTGGAATGCTATGCAAGGCATCTGCCAGTTACAGTAATCCCTTTCAGGAGCCTCCACGTAACAACCAGGTCTGTATTGATCTAGCCCAGTTCTGTTCCCTTTGCATTGGCTGTGCAGTTGATTTACAAGGGATTCCTGCCCAGCACAGTCTAAGGGGATCAAGGGGAGAACCTCACATACCAGCGACACACTATGCTGGATTGTGTCAGTTAACTCATCAATGCATTCTTTTCTAGATGAGTTTGAGTTGAAATCGGTTACCATGACATTAGAGTCAGTGCAGGTGCAGCAGGCTGTACAGTAATAGCTGGCCATCAAATAGGTAAAATGATTTCCATAGAGCCCAGGCAATACCTGTTTTAGCAGAAATGGCCAGTAGAGATGCTTCTGATTCAGCACATCCAGACCAATAGAGCTGGGGTTCTATGAAGTACTGTAAGAAATGGACATTTCAGGCCCCAAGTGGCTTCTAAGGCCTGCTCTTATATTTCCTTATTTACCAATATATTGTTAAAATACATTCTCATCACCTGAGAAAAACTGAATATGATTCTGTGCTGTGCAACTTAAAAGAACCTATTTGATACACTTCTCAGGAGGCAAACAATTGACAGTTAGTGAGACTGAAAGGATGCTCAGATTAACAGTAAATAATTTTGAAAACTGTTAGTTTTATTGGTATTAATAATGAAAAATAGTAGTGATAATAACAATGACCACAGTGCTGACCTCTTTATAGTGAGTGCTTATTGTGTTCCATTGAAAATACAGGCATTATCTGAACCTAAACAGCACATTGGTCCTAGGATGTTGTTTCAATGTTACCGTTCTCATTTTATAAATGAGGAATCTGAGGCTCAGAAAAGTTGTTTCCTGAGATCCTGTAGCCGGGAAATGATGAAGCCAAAAATGTGACACAGAGCCTGAGCTCTTAACCCCTTTGCTGAACTGCTTCTACGGGATTTTTTAAAGATATGGAGTATTGAGAACATATCACAATTTCATTTTGAGTAACCAAGTAAAGTGCAATCTAACAACACATACAAAGAGGACTCCCAGTAGCAAATATGTGGTTTACCTTTCCACATATTTTCCAAAATATTTGCCCTTGGATACTAATCCTGAAGTATTTCAACATCTGGTTCAAATTACACATTTTGCTTTATCTATAAAACTGCAAAACGTTATATCATTAGAACCAAGCAGACATGTGTTCCTCATTATGTTTTATTCTATTCATATTGAAATAATTATTAAAACGACTTCAGTTTCTCTATTTTCCTTATTTACTTGTATTATTTTAGTAGCAAATAAAGTGTTTTATTGTTAGAATAAAAAGCCATATTGAAAATTTGGGAAATTTTATTCTTTTATCTTGTTTTGTAAGTCATCAGCTGTGATAAAATTTTAAAAGTTATAACCCAGAGTTTATTAAAATAACTCCCACTCTAATAAACCTACACTTCCAAATGTCACCAATTATTATTTAAGAGAAATTGAAAAGACTCTTAAAAATGGCTTCTCTCTATTCACCATCCTAGGATTCTTAACACTGTGGACCTCCTCCTTTTTCTAAACGACCACAAGTTTTAAGAGTGGGAATAGAAATGTGAAATGGGAAGAGGAAAATACTATTTGGAACATTGGTGTGAAGGAGAATAATTATGTAGCGTAGTAGGTTGCAGGTATGTAAAGATTAAATAAAAATTGTTATGTGTGGCCGGGCATGGTGGCTCAGGCCTGTAATCCCAGCACTTTGGGAGGCCGACGTGGGTGGATCATGA
>NW_016828628.1:171255-174841 GCF_001698545.2 Rhinopithecus bieti | reverse complement strand
AAAAAAAAAAAAAAAAAAAAAAATTGTTACGTGTCTTCATTTGTGTTCTGAGCTTGTAAAAATGTAGAGATGTTTACTTTGAGCAGGAATGAAACAGAATGGGAAAGTTGGAGTCCCACATAAGGTAGTGGATGACCTGTGAAGCAAAATCCATGATAGTGGAAAAGATGGGAAAAGGTGCCTCCCCATTTTCCCCTGTGACAGGCTGAACATTAGATTTGGGGAAAATGTGACACATCCCTGAAAATGAAAGAGGGTAGAACATAAAGATGAATACAAATCCAGAGAGATGTACAGATTGAGACTGGGAGAAAGAAGTGAAGACCTCTCTTCTGATTACCACCGACATGACGACTACTATCCTTCTGTTCCTTTATGGTTTTTTTCTTGTTCTTGTTTTTCTCCTTCTTTTATTATTCTTTTAAACAAGCCTAAAATATTTGATATTGAAACACAGCTCATTTCTGGGAACACAAAGTTATAATTGGATTTTGGATTTCCATGCTGCAAAATACAATAATGTTATAGTACTTTTAAGATAACAAGAGAGAAAATGTTGTAATGAATCAAAGACCAGGCTGAAGAAACCTGTGGCAGAAAGAAATTGAAAGCATATATTTTCCTGGATATATAATATTTTCTTTAATTATATAAAAGTCAAAAAATAAATTAAAAAGGCAGAACCCAACACCTATTGGCTCCATTTGGCCATAACCAGGTTTATACCATAGGGCCTAACCCCCTTCACCTGGAATCTGGCACCTGCACTCTTGAGTGAAACGATTATCTATAGCATCCTCATTCTTTATTTTGAAAGNGTTTGGATAGGAAAAAACAAACTGAATACCGTGGTACACGTATTCATTGAAATTTTAAATTACTAAATTTTCATCCCGTGTGTCCTGAGGATAGAAAAGAAAAGTACTGATGAACAATTGTAAGACATTTTACACACCACTAAAAAAATAAATAAATTACTTTAGGGCCCATGTAATACTCTTTTGGAATTTTGTTTTTTCTGAATAAGTTTCAGACTGAATCTCTTTAGTTAACTTCGTTATCTTAAATTCTGCATTAAAGATAATTACACTGATACATTTTACATTTATGGTCTTTTCCTCCACTCTTTGTGAATGCTATTTTTAACTTTTGCTACTTCTTCTTTGTTTTTTTTTTGTTTTTTTTTTTGTTGTTGTTGTTGTTGAGACGGCGTCTCGCTCTGTCGCCCAGGCTGGAGTGCAGTGGCCGGATCTCAGCTCACTGCAAGCTCCGCCTCCCGGGTTCACGCCATTCTCCTGCCTCAGCCTCCCGAGTAGCTGGGACTACAGGCACCCGCCACCGCGCCCGGCTAGTTTTTTTGTATTTTAGTAGAGACGGGGTTTCACCGTGTTAGCCAGGATGGTCTGGATCTCCTGACCTCGTGATCCGCCCGTCTCGGCCTCCCAAAGTGCTGGGATTACAGGCTTGAGCCACTGCGAACTTTTGCTACTTCTACACCCTGAAAGTCCAGAAAGAACATAACTTTGCATGAAGGCAAACAAACTTTATGCATCTTCTGGGACACCTCTCCCAGAAGGGTGATTTAGTAAATTCATCCCTTGCACCAAATGGTAAACCTCTATTTAGGCAACTGCTGGCAGAAAAATGAAATGCATTTTATTATTCCATGTAATGCTAGATTTTAACAAACTATGTTATGTTTGTAAAACTATCTAAAGGCAGCTAATGTAGATATAAAATGTGTTATCGGGTTCCAAGATGGCCAAATAAGAATAGCTCCAGGCTACAGCTCACAGCCTGAGAGACACAGAAGATGGGTGATTTCTGCATTTCCAACTGAGGTACCAGGTTCATCTCACTGGGACGTGTCAGACAGTGGGTGCAAGACAGTGGGTACAGCCCAATGAGTGAAAGCCAAAGCAGGGCGAGGCATCGCCTCACCTGGGAAGCCATGGGGGAAGGGAATTCCCTTTGCTAGCCAAGGGAAACCATGACACACAGCTCCTGGAAAATCCGGTCACTCCAACCCTAATACTGTGCTTTTCTTAGCAAATGGCACACCAGGAGATTATATCCCATGCCTGGCTTGGAGGGTCCCAGGCCCACAGAGCCTCCCTCATTGCTAGCACAGCAGTCTGAGATCTAACTGCAAGGCAGCAGTGAGGCTGGGGGAGCGGTGCCCACCATTGCTGAGACTTGAGTAGGTAAACAAAGTGTCTGGGAAGCTCGAACTGGGTGGTACCCACTGCAGCTCAAAGAGGCCTGCCTGCCTATGTAGACTCCACCTCTGAGGACAGGGCATAGCCAAACAAAAGGCAACAGAAACCTCTGCAGATGAAAATGTCCCTGTCTGACAACTTTGAAGAGAGTAGTGGTTCTCCCAGCACAGTTTGAGATCTGAGAATGGACAGACTGCCTCCTCAAGTGGGTCCCTGACCCCCGAGTAGCCTAATGGGGAGGTACCCCCCGGTAGGGGCAGACTGACACCTCCCACGGCCGGGTACCCCTCTGAGATGAAGCTTCCAGAGGAACGATAAGGCAGCAACACTTGCTGTTCAGCAATATTCACTCTTCTGCAGCCTATGCTACTGATACCCAGGCAAACAGGGTCTGGAGTGGACCTCCAGCAAACTCCAACAGACCTGCAGCTGAGGGTCCTGACTGTTAGAAGGAAAACTAACAAACAGAAAGGACATCCACACCAAAACCCCATCTGTATGTCACCATCATCAAAGGCCAAAGGTAGATAAAACCACAAAGATGGGGAAAAAACAGAGCAGAAAAGCTGAAAATTCTAAAAATTAGAGCACCTCTCCACCTCCAAAGGAACGCAGCTCCTTACCAGCAATGGAACAAAGCTGAACTGAGAATGACTTTGATGAGTTGAGAGAAGAAGGCTTCAGATAATCAAACTTCTCCGAGCTAAAGGAGGAAGTTCAAACCCATTGCAAAGAAGCTAAAAGCCTTGAAAAAAGATTAGATGAATGGCTAACTAGAATAACCAATGTAGAGGAGTCCTTAAATGACCTGATAGAGCTGAAAACCATGGCACGAGAACTATGTGACAAATGCACAAGCTTCAGTAACAGATTTGATCAATTGGAAGAAAGGGTATCAGTGATTGAAGATCAAATGAATGAAATGAAGTGAGAGGAGAAGTTTACAGAAAAAAGAGCAAAAAGAAATGAACAAACCTCCAAGAAATATGAGACTATGTGAAAAGAACAAATCTATGTCTGATTGGTGTACCAGAAAGTGACAGGGAAAATGGAACCAAGTTGGAAAACACTCTGCAGCATATTATCCAGGAGAACTTCCCCAATCTAGCAAGGCAGGTCAACATTCAAATTCAGGAAATACGGAGAATGCCACAAAGATACTCCTCGAGAAGAGCAACTCCAAGACACATAATTGTCAGATTCACCAAAGTTGAAATGAAGGAAAAAATGTTAAGGGCAGCCAGAGAGAAAGGTCGGGTTATCCACAAAGGGAAGCCCATCAGACTAACAGCAGATCTCTCGGCGGAAACTCTACAAGCCCGAAGAGAGTGGGGGCCAATATTCAACATTCTTAAAGAAAAGAATTT
>NW_016828628.1:162010-168528 GCF_001698545.2 Rhinopithecus bieti | reverse complement strand
TGAAGAGCTTCTGCACAGCAAAAGAGACTACCATCAGAGTGAACAGGCAACCTACAGAATGGGAGAAAATTTTTGCAATCTACTCATCTGACATAGGGCTAATATCCTGAACCTACAAAGAACTCAAACAAATTTACAAGAAAAAAACAACCCCATCAAAAAGTGGGCAAAGGATATGAACAGACATTTCTCAAAAGAAGACATTTATGCAACCAACATGAAAAAATGCTCATCATCACTCGTCATCAGAGAAATGCAAATCAAAACCACAGTGAGATACCATCTCTCACCAGTTAGAATGGCAATTATTAAAATGTCAGGAAACAACAGGTGCTGGAGAGGATGTGGAGAATTAGGAATACTTTTACACTGTTGGTGGGACTGTAAGCTAGTTTAACCATTGTGGAAGACAGTGTGGTGATTCCTCAAGGATCTAGAACTAGAAATACCATTTGACCCAGCCATCCCATTACTGGGTATATACCCAAAGGATTATAAATTATTCTACTACAAAGACACATGCACACGTATGTTTCTAGCAGCACTATTCACAATAGCAAAATCTTGTAATCAACCTAAATATCCATCAATGACAGACTGGATTAAGAAAATGTGGCACATATACACCATGGAATACTATATAGCCATTAAAAAGGATGAATTCATGTCCTTTGTAGGGACATGGATGCAGCTGAAAACCATCATTCTCAGCAAACTATCGCAAGAACAGAAAACCAAACCCTGCATGTTCTCACTCATAGGTGGGAACTGAACAATGAGAACACTTGGACACAGGAAGGGGAACATCACACACTGGGGCCTGTCATGGGGTGGAGGGTGGGGGAACGGATAGCATTAGGAAATATACCTAATGTAAATGACGAGTTAATGGGTGCAGCACACCAACATGGCACATGTATACATATGTAACAAACCTGCACGTTGTGCACATGTACCCTAGAAATTAAAGTATAATTTTAAAAAATTCTAAAATATGTTTTTCAAAGTAGCTCAAGGAAATGCATTTCTGATACCACTGTTACATGAAAAATAAAGTAAGTCTTTTCAAAATACTGTGAAAATAAAAGTGTTAAATATTATCTAGGTCTACTAAATGAGATGCTTAACGTTCTTTTGTAGCTATCATGATTCATCAAATTATTTGGTTATTTTTGCTGTTGGAAATGCTTTAAATATATATTCATAAATTTTTTAAAAAGATTTTTCAGGATTAAATCATCACTTCAAACAAATTAGAATGAGATGTATTAAGAGTACTATAAATTGAGTCAATATTCATTTGAACCACTTTCTAATACAATTTTCTTTAATAAAAAATCTGGTAAACTAAAAAGAAATGAACAAATTATCAATAGATACATAGATGAACACATACATACATAGATAGATAATTACCATTTTCAGATTCTTTTGCAGATGGACTCCCACACAGCTGTGGTTCCTGTAAGTACTTATAACTACATCAAATCAGAGGAAGGAAGCAAGCAATGAATGAGAGGAAGCAACTATATCGAGGGATGTTGGCTTCTTAGAAAGCATGTAGCACAGGTTCAGTGGGCTTATGCCTCGTATTCTCGTCTAGTGGAAGTCCTGGCATATAATTATTAAAATCCTTAGTGCCTAGTACTATAAAAAACAGTGTTGGGGCTTTCATTTGAAGATAATTAAATATGATTGAGCTTTTTCTTAATTTCTGTTGTTACTGTCCTTCTTGGAGATTCTTCCTGTTCTCTAAGACTCTAATAAATCTCTTTCTATTTAGGCAAATCACACAGATTAGCAATGAAAGGGACACTGATTTAGGTTAAAAACTACACTTGTAGAAAAAGAGTATCAGAATTTGGTACCTAGTGATACAGGGGTGAAGCAGAGGAAGACCAGCTCCTAGGAGGAGAGGAAGAATTAAGTAGGTGGGGAGAGAGAAAGAGAGAGAACCTGAAAGACTAGGGGGTAAGCTGTGGGGAATGAAAGTAATAGCAACAGTCCCAGAAATGTCAATGAATCTTTCCAATACTTAACATTAACGGTGTTGTTCATAAAAGTAGGCTGCCCTGATGGGATTTTCACGGGATAAAATGCAAATTATCCCATGCCATTAGATCTTACTGTAGAAGCCACAGATATCAGCCAGATCACTTCTATTCTCCATTACCACCTATGAAAATTAACATTGAGTATCAATTTGATTGGATTGAAGGATGCGAAGTATTGTTCCTGGGTGCGTCTGTGAGGAGGTTGCCAAAGGAGATAAACATTTTAGTCAGTGGGCTGGTGGAGGCAGATGCACCCTCAATCTGAGTGGGCACCACCAAATCAGTTGCCAGTGTGGCCAGAATAAAAGCAGACAGAAGAACCTGGAGAGACTAGACTGGCTTAGTTTCTCAGCCTCCATCTTTCTTCCTGTTGGATGCCTCCTGCCCTTGAACATCAGACTCCAAGTTCATCAGCTTTGGGACTCTTGGACTCTCAACCACAGACTGAAGGCTGCACTGTGGGCTTCTGTACTTTTGAGGTTTTGGGACTCGGACTGGCTTCCTATCTCCTCAACTTGCAGACAGCCTATTGTGGGACCTCACCTTGTTATTGCGTGAGTCAAAACTCCTGACTAAACTCCTCTATCATATTAGTTCTGTCCCTCTAGAGAACCCTGACTAATACACCACCTGTGGTGTCAAACGTGTAGGCTACTTACCCAGCTCACTACTATCCTCTCTCAGTGTCCCAGAACTCCCCAAGAATTCATACTCTTGATTGGAAACAGCAGTTCAGGTGTAGACACATGTTCATCTAGGATAGTGTGTACCTTAAATTTTATCAATTTTTTATTTATTTTCGGGACACGGGCAGATTTGAGACTAATACATAAGTCCATATCTTATTATGCTTCTTTTTTCTTGAGTGGAAAACCTTGCCTTCCTGATCCACTTCATCCTATACCAGTGCTATTGTATCTGTTTGGTAGACCTTTTCCTCTTCTTTAGCTATTTCCTTTAGTTTTAAATGTCTCTGCTTCACTGCATTACCTCTCAAGATTCATCTCCTTCACAAAGACTTTCAAGATTACTACAGCAGGGACTCTCCATATTTACTGAATAATCCTGTGGCACCTATTGCTATATAAAGATAAGCTACTTTTGTTTTTTGACTGTTTAATTTAATTATGCTACTTTTAATTTTTTGACTTTTATTTAATTATTTGTTAAATTCCAACGTTTATATTAGACTCAGTGGGTACAGGTGCAGATTTGTTACATGGGTATATTACACGATGCTGAAGTTTGAGATACAATGATTCCATTACCCAGGTAGTGAGCATAGTACCTCACAGTTAGCTTTTCAACACTTATCCCCTTCCCTCTCTCCCCACTCTAGTAGTCTCAGTGTCTATTATTACCATCTTTATGTCCATGTGTGTCCAATGTTTGGCTCCCACTTATAAGAGAGAACATGTGGCATTTGGTTTTCTGTTCCTGTGTTAATTTACTTAGGATAATTGCCTTCAGTTGCATTATATTGCCGCAAAGGACATTATTTCATTATTTTTATGGCTGTACAATATTTCATGGTGGATATATACCACATTTTCTATATCCATTCCACCATTGGTAGGCATCTTGGTTGATTCCAGGTCTTTGCTATTGTGAATAGTGATTCAATGTACATACAAGTGCATGCATCTTTTTGGTCAAATGATTTATTTTCTTTGGGATATATACACAGTAATTACATTCTGGATCGAATGGCAGTCATGTTTTCATTTGAGAAGTCTCCAGACTGTTTTCCACAGTGACTGGACTAATTTACGTTCTTACCAACAGTGTATTTACATTCTTACCATCAGAGTTCTGTTTTCTCCTCAGCCTCACCAGCATCTGTTGTTTTTTGGTCTTTTAATAATATCCGTTTTGACTGTTGTTAGATGGTATATCATTGTGGTTTTGATTTGCATTCTCTGATGATTAGTGATGTTTATCATTTTCTCAAATGTTTGTTGGCTGCCTGTAAGTCTTGTTTTAAAAGTGTCTTTTATGTCTTTTGCCCAGTTTTAATGAGGTTATTTGATTTTAACTTCTTGAATTGGTTAAGTTCTTTATAGATTCCAGATATTAAACATTAGATGCATAACTTGTGAACATTTTCTCTCATTCTGTATGCTGTTTACTCTGATGATCATTTCTTTTGCTGTGCAGAAGCACTTTAGTAGAATTAGATCCCACTTGTATATTTTGTTTTTATTGCAATTGCTTTTGGGGATTTAGCCAAAATTTTTTTGTTAAAGTCAATGTCAAGAAGAAAAATTCTTAGGTTGTTTTCTAGGAGTTTTATAGTTTGAGGTCTTACATTTAAATCTTTCATCCACTTTGAGTTAATTTTTATATATGGTATGGTGAAAGGTAGGGGCCCAGTTTTGATCTTCTGCATACAGCTAGCTAGTTGCCGTTTATTGAATAGGGAGTTCTCTCCCCATTGCTTGTTTTTGTTGGTCTTGTTGAAGATCAGATGGTTGTAGGTGTGTGGCGTTATTCCTGAGTTTTCTATTCTGTTCCATTGGCTTTGTGTCTGTTTTCTATTCTGTTCCATTGGCTATGTGTCTGTTTTTGTTTTTTTTTTGTTTGTTTTTTTTTTTTTTTTTTCCCACCAGTACTATGCTGTTTTGGTTTCTGTAGCTTTAGAGTATAGTTTAAAGTTGGGTAGTGTGATGCCTCCAGCTTTGTTCTTTTTGCTTAGGATTGCTTTGGCTATTCAAGCTCTTTTCAGTTTCACATGAATTTTAGAATTTTTTTTCCTAATTCTGTGAAGAATGACATTGGCAATTTGATAAGAGTAGCACTGAATTTGTAAATTGCTTTGGGAAGTATGGACATTTTAACAATATTGATTCTTTCAATTCATGAACAACGAACGTTTTTCCACTTTTTTTGTGTCATGTCTCATTTGTTTCAGCAGTGTTTTTTAGTCTTCCTTCAAGAAATCTTTCACTTCTTTGGTTAGCTGTATTCTTAGGTATTTCATTTTCTTTGTGGCTACTGTAAGTGGGATTGTGTTCTTGGTTTCACTCTCAGCCTTGATGTTGGTGTAGAAATTCTACTGATTTTTGTACATTGATTTATTTCCTTTATTAAAGTTGTTTATCAGTTCTAGGAGCCTTTTAACAAGGTCTTTAGGGTTTTCAAGGTATAGAATCATATTGTCAGTGAACAGAGATAGTTTGACTTTTTCTTTTATTATTTGAATGCCTTTTGTTTCTCTATTTTGCTTGATTGCTCTGGCTGTGACTTCCAGTCCTATGTTGAACAGGAGTGGTGAGAGTGGGCAGCCTTGTCTTCTTCCAATTTCAAGGGGAATGCATCCAGCTTTTGCCCATTCAGTATGATGTTGGCTGTAGGTCTGTCATAGATTATTCCTATTATTTTCAGGTATGTTAATTCAATGCCTAACCTGTTGAGAGTTTCTATTTTGCAGGGATATTGGATTTTATAGAAAGTTTTTTGTGCATCTACTGATATGATCATAGCATTTTTGCTTTAAATTTTACTTATGTGGTGAATTGCATTTATTGATTTTCATATGTTGAACCAGCCTTGCATCCCAGAAATAAAGCCTACTCGACTATGTTGTATTAACTCTTTGACGTGCTGCTGGATGCAGTTTGATAATATTTTGTTGAGGATTTGATAATATTTTGTTGAGGATTTTTATGTCGACGTTCATTAGAGATAATGACCTGAAGTTTTCTTTTTTGGTTGTGTCTCTGTCACGAAGTATGCCAGAACACATATTTTCTGGTTGTTTGTGAAGTGTTCTTTAGATATCTACTAGATCCAATTGGTCAGGTGTTATGTTTAAGTTCAGAGTTTCTTTGTTAGTTTTCTGCCTCACTAATCTGTCTAATGCTGTCAGTGGGGTGTTGAAGTTTCCCACTATTATTGTGATCTATTTCGTAGATCAAGAAGAACCTCTTTTATGAAATTGGGTGGTCCACTGTTGGGTGCACGTGTATTTAGGATAGTTAAGTTTTCTTGTTGGATTGTACCCTTTATCGTTATGTAATGTCTTTCCTTGTTCTTCTTAATTGTTAGAGGTTTAACGTCTGTTTTACCTAACATAAGAATAGTGACTCCTGCTCTTTTTTTTTCTTTTAGAGGATATATGTTTTTTTTGTTTGTTTGTTTGTTTTTTGTTTTTTTTTTTTTTTCTCTGAGACGGAGTCTCGCTCTGTCGCCCAGGCTGGAGTGCAGTGGCCGGATCTCAGCTCACTGCAAGCTCCGCCTCCCGGGTTCCCGCCATTCTCCTGCCTCAGCCTCCTGAGGAGCTGGGACCACAGGCGCCGCCACCTCGCCCGGCTAATTTTTTGTATTTTTAGTAGAGACGGGGTTTCACCGTGTTCGCCGGGATGGTCTCGATCTCCTGACCTCGTGATCCGCCCGTCTCGGCCTCCCAAAGTGCTGGGATTACAGGCTTGAGCCACCGCGCCTGGCCGTTTTTTTTTTTTTTTT
>NW_016828628.1:105892-161872 GCF_001698545.2 Rhinopithecus bieti | reverse complement strand
TTTTTTTTTTTTTTTTTAACACTTACTTTAAGCCTCTGAGATCATTATATGTGAGATGGATCTTTTGAAGATAGCAGATGGTTGGGTCTTGTCTTTTATCCAGCTTGCCACTTCATGTCTTTTACATGAAGCAATTTGTCCATTTACATTCAAAGTTAGTTTTAACAAATTAGATATTGGTCCTGTCATCATGTTTTTAGCTGGTTGTTGTGCAGACTTGGTTGTGTAGTTTCTCAATAGTGTCTGTGGACTACGTGCTTACGTGAGTATTTGTGGTAGCAGGTTTCAAATTGCTTTTGATTCCACGTTTAACCGTCCCTTGAGGACCTCTTGTAAGCCTGGTCTAATTGAAACAAATTCTCTTAACATTTTCTTGTCTAGAAGGATTGTATTTCTCTTTCACTTATGAAGCTTAGTTTCACTTATGAAGCTTAGTTTCTCTTTCACTTATGAAGCTTTTTTTTTTTTTTATGTCATAGCTTGGGCTGTGATCCAATAGATGATGCTTGAGAGCAATGCACAGTATATAGGCTCTTACTCAGTCATGTGGCTACTTTGTGTATCCTCATTTTTGCAGCTGTGCTTTGTGGTGTGAAGGGGAGAGAGGTGACTTCTCCATCACTTCCACTCCTGAGCCTTGGGGGAGCTATCTCTGATCACTAACATTGTGCCCATGTTTTGTGTTTTTGTTGTTAGGTGTTTTAGGCCATGGGACTCCCTCAGACAGTGGTCCAGCTGGGAGAGATTGGCCACACGCTTACCAGAACAGCCTCTCTGTGGAGAGAGGCATGTCTAGTTCCCACACCAGCCCATGAACCTGTGTGACTCACTGCTCTCAGTTTTCTGAGAGTGTGAGTTTCTCCACCCAAGTGCTGGGCACAGATCCTGGTTTGGCACTCCAGAGATATGAGTCACAGCCTTGGGGCACCAGGATCTGCTCATGGCTTCCTCCTCTGAACTCTCAGGGTTGGGTTCCAGGTGCACTGGGAGATCTGAAGGGCTTCCAGGCTGCTGGAATGCACTGAGGTGGAGCCAAGCACCCAAGCTGGGCAGCAGAGGCTGCACTATGTACACACACCTGTGAGGCAGCCAGCCAGGAGCACTGGGAGGGGCTGGCAGGCAGGCCTACGTGACAGATGTGCCCTAGTCCAGTGGGAAATTTGGCCCTGCTTTCTCCTGTTCTGGTGGTGAGCTAGGGCCAGACTCTCTCAGAGGGGAAATGAGCAGCCCTGGGGGTTGGGCGTCTATGGCCAGGCAATAATAACAACAAAATCTTCTTGTATCTAAAAAATAGATATTCCAAAGATATAAACTAAGAGTAATAAAAAAAAAAAAAACAGAGCTTAGCAAATGAAGGTACTTAATTTATGTGTTTAAATGAAGGAAGAACCAGGTGGTTGAGACACCGTACCTCCAAGCAGAGTGCATTGTAGGTGGGTACTTCGTAGCTCATTAAGACCCATGGCTAATATGGTCATTCAGAACACACTTTACTGAACTGCAGACATGCATTCTCAGTTTTCTATGTTGCTTCATGACAGTGGACATTGAACTTCTAGAAAATTCTACGTAAAACCTACCTCAACATCTCTCTGTGTTGGTAGCAAATAATTATTTCATCTTTCAGGTACCTTCTGAATTTTTATTAAACTCGTAATAGGTTTTCTCCTTTCCCTCATTTCTTTCTATGAACAAATGTCCTCAGTTTAACCACACTATAAAAGATACTTTAGCCATAATTAAATAATACAAAGTCTGTATTTGAACTACCTGTGTTCAATGACAACATTCAAAGGAAATTTTATGCAAAATGCATGCCTCACCTTGTGTAGAGCTCAATAAAAGTCAAACATGAACGAGAAAAGTGAAGTACAAAATATGGCTTTCAGCCCTGAAATGACCCAGCTCCTCAGAAGACACAAAGGTCAAATTGTAAAGGCATGCCAATATATTTTGCCAAGTATACTGAGGCTACTGCATTTAGAAAGCTAATTTGCCTGACTAAAATTGTGACAAGAACAGAGGTTGGCACAAAACTCAATACGTTTCATGTGACAGACACCACAATAAATAATAGAAATGAAGAAATGAGTGAATTTAGTCCAATTTTATTATAAATTAAAGTCAGACTAATATCCTATGTTATTGACTAAGTGTACCATGCCTATGAAAGTGCAGAAAATTACAAGGTGAATGTGAGATAACTTAGTACTTAATCATTCTCAAAAATAAAAGTTAAAAAATGTTTCTGACCTTCACTTTCATGTGTGAAATTCGATACCTGTGCAGATCTACAAATGGGCTGTTTTTTCATAGCATGAGCATAATTGGGCCGTAATGTGCATAAGGAGGATTCGCTCAGATGACACTTGACCATGTGAACCTAAGGACAGCTCTGCCACATGGGACTGGCTTTATTTTTACAGTACATTCCACAAATAAGGAAACTGAGGCACAGAACAACCTACTCGGAGTAGGTCACAAGGAAAACCTGTGGTAGATATCAAATTCTGATTCTAGCTACTAGAAGCTGAGAAGGATTCAAAGCCACTCCGTCTTTTCACCTCCCAGATTTTTATTGCTTGGGCCACGTCACCATGGATATAATAGCTGATGTACATAGGCTAATAAATTTTCTTTCAGGACAATTTAACGTATTACTCAGAGAGTTGAGGCTATGAAAACCTAGCTTCAGTTCTTAGAATAGCGTTTCAAAGGCCTGAGGACATGGGTATGTACAGAAATATACACCTGTGCATTTTTCAAAGCTAAGGGAAGTCGTGTGTGAAAGAGAAAGCCCACGTAGGGCAGCGGATGTTCTTTAGTGGATATGCAGTCACTTTGGCCTTCTCGATGGCCATCCTCATAACGGAAACATCTAAGCAACCATAGACATGGCTACTGTATGTTTTAAACTGTCTAGAACAAGACTAATTGCATTATTTAAAGAAGGTAGTTCATTTCAGATATAACTATGTATGATTTCTTAAAATATAAATGCCTTGTGAGATTCTCCATTTGAATTAGTACACAGATATATAAAAGTACCTTTCATAGACATGGTGTGTAAATTTGATTATCAGTGACAAAATTCAGTTGAAGCCAGATAAATAATATACTGTTTTCAGTATATTATTTTCAAAACTCTCAAATACTTCTAAATTGCTTTGGGTAAAATCAAGACAGTCTTGGACAAAACATACAGTCACATGAAAAACAATTTAAAGAGAACGTGGGTGGAAGGGAGAAATAATTGCCTTGATGATGTTTTTGCAGACTATTGTGCGATAATTTTATTTAGCAGCTGCTGTCTCTCAAAATATGGTATGATGTCAGAAATAATGAGTCATGTGTATTCCTAGATCAAGACATTCACTCCAATACATGTTATCAAAGATGATTCCATCTTGAATTTGAAAAGCAGACCAAGGACACTGACTTCCTTATTATTGGAAATACATTGAAATGTAGAAAAATATTAATATGCTGATAAAATTTATATATGTATATAATCTTTCCAAGAATATCTATAAATAAATGTATATGAATAAATGCAATTACTTAAATACATATTTCCATATATACTTGCATCTTATAATACATCTATAAGCTTATTTCTAGTTAACATATAGCACACAGCAATTACCTTTTAAAGTTTTAATTCTATGATTTCGATGCATTTAACAAAATAATAACGCTAATGCTGATGCTGCTGATAATATTTGAGTTGACTTAAGCATATGAGGAGAGAAATAATTTAATTTTTGGCAAGAATTGCTGTTTCCTAACAACAGCTGGCCCAGTTTAATTCCTAACAAGGTCATCATCTAATCCTCAGTAAATTTGAAATCTAAGTTTTAAGTCAGGAACAGATGTGATGTGTTAACTGCAAACTTGCTTGTTATGTGAGTTGATAGTCTACAGTTGAATTGCTTATTCATCTATTAATTTAATTAAATGGAGATTTTATTTTATTTTCACTTGGTCAGTTACAACTTATTTATTATTTGTTTTTTTGAGAAGATGGAGTCTCACTCTGTCACCCAGGCTGAAGTGCAGTGGCGCAATCTTGGCTCACTGCAACCTCCCACCTCCCAGGTTCAAGGGATTCCCCCCTGTTTCAGCCTCCTGAGTAGCTGGGACTACAGGCGCCCGCCACCACACTCAGCTAATCTTTGTAATTTTAGTAGATACAGGGTTTCGCCATGTTGGCCAGGCTGGTCTGAACTCCTGACCTCAGGAGATCCGCCCCCCTCGGCCTCTCAAAATGCTGGGATTACAGGTGTGAGCCACCATGGCCAGTAAGTCAAAACTTCTTTCTTCCCTGTTCTTACAAGGTAGTGTTTATTATGCTATGAGACAACCTCCATGGGGCTGTGTGAAGAGCAATTTAAACACCAGGGAGGGATCCAATGTTACCCTTTCTTCAGCTCGAATGAAGGTGTCTCCCTGTCTCACACAGTTTTATTAATAAGAAGCAATCATCAACATCAAAAGGCAGTCTGGTCAGAGGTCCCCTTCTGTCCTCTGTCTTCCTCTCTCTTTGTCTTGTCTCACCTCCACCTCTGCGTCTCCGTTCCTTTAGGGATCTCCTAGGGCCACAGAGAACACAAGAGGCAGCAGTGAAACCTGTGCTAAGTGACACCGTGGCCAAGACATAAGCAGAGTAGATGCTCACAGACGGCACCAATTCGGGAGGAAGCCGGCTGCTCATAGTGATACTCACTTCCCTGCCCACGTTTCTGTACACTTCGGCTGTGCAGCACCTCTTCTGTAGTGTCTCTTACGTTTCACTTCCTGACACATGGTTGCCCTGTATTTTTATTTTTGACAGCAGGTGTAGCTTTGGGACTTGCTTCTAAATGTGAGCAGCAGTGACGTGTGAAGTGTGACAAACCGGGACTCAATTCTCCATGTACTCTTCTTAATTATGACCTCGAAAGCTTTCTTCCGCATGAATCTTCACATAGATACAGGGAGTAAAGTCTTCTAGTAACTGGCATGGTCATGTAAAAGAGAAATAACCTTTCACTGGATTAAACTAGTGATAATATGTGAAAGCTGTAAGTATCCTAGCTGTAAAAATATATATTCACGGCAGACATGAAATAAATGCTCAATAAATGTGTTTTCTCACTCGTAATTCAAGCAACATATTTCATTTCAAAGCAAGAGAAGACTTTAGATAGCAATTCTAGCTCTTAAATCTTTGTTTCCTATATAAAATGGGCAAAGGTTGATTTTTAAAATTCTATTTTTAATAACTTTCAATAAATATCAATATTGTGTGAACATTCTGCTCTACTGTTCAAACACTGACAGAAACGGTGATGCTTAGCTTCAATTCCATTTGATTTTATTGAAGCTGCAGCATTTCAAAAAGCAGCACTTGAATTTTCCACGCACTGAATTCTATGTTGAATCCATGACAATGAAATGATGTGTAGGCTCTATATTTAGGCATTACAAGTAATCTGGAGAGAATAAAAAGTGTATGGGAGCATATTCATAGGTTACATACAAATATTACAGCATTTTATATAAGACGTTTGCCAGTCTTGTTATCTGATGGAGGTCCTGGAATCAATCACCTATGAAAACTGAAGGTCAACTGTAGTTTCCTTTCCTACAACACACACACACCCACACCCCATACTTAAGACTCACTCATCCTTAAAACTTCGTTTCAAAACATTATTTAAATTTTATCTTATTCAGATCAACTTCGTGTCACAATTTAGACAGCCTCTCATTCTCCGCTGTCCATAATGACCTGCCATGTATCTCTTCCAGTAGTTGTCACATATCATATACTCATTGCTTTTCTTCTTTCTTTCTTTTTTTAAACTAGGCTGTTTGTTCTTCTGAGCAGCCTCAATGATTCATTCATTACTATATTCCCATTGCCTTACACATATCTGACAAATAGTAAAAGCACAATAGATGCCAGTTAAATGAATGGTAAATATAAATTAATATAAATAAATAAATTTGTCTTAAATTATCTGTTGCTTCTTAAGTTTTCTTTTCAGATGATCAATTTATTTAACAAATATTACATCAATGCTTACTATTTATATAATGTGGAGTAAGAGAATGTAAAACATTTATTTGGAATAAAATTAATGTATGGTACACAAAATTAAATTAGTAATTAAATAAATTATATCTGTTAATTTTTATATTCTATCAGTTAACATTTGTTGGGTATTTCTGTGTGTGGTATCCTTTTTAAAATGGAAAGAAAGGAAACAATGCTCCAGTTAGGACATAGGAGGCATTGTGATACTCTTAAGACAATGATTGCTATTGTAATTCACAGTGGTCAATAAAGGAATTCCTTTGTCTTTACTTATGGTCTAGGGCTATGCCAGTGTGTTTATGCTTATAGTCAAGTGGCTAGTGTGCAGCCCTTCAATATAGAGGATCTGTCCCTATGGTTTAAGGCACAGTTTTGATGGACCAAAATTAATCAGGGACACTTGGATTCTATTCTTGTGCTTTGCAGTGTTGGCAGCCTTCCAACATTAGGACAGATAATGTTCTCGTTAAGCTGGTGGATGAGCTTATCTTCCAAGCCATTGATAAAGTTTATGACAATAGTGGGCCTGAGAACTGACCCCAGTGGGACAGCTCTCAATATGCGACTCTAGTTTGTCCCATAATCACTGATCATCATCTGTGGGTATGAACTTCCCACCAGTTATACATTGACCTTACAAAATTTTCCAAATCTCTTCATGAAAAATGTCATGTGAGTCTGTATCAGAGTCCTTACTAAGATCCAGATCTATCAAATGTCTTGCCTTTTTTTAACCATCACTATCACAAAAATGTTAAATTGTTCTGGGGTGATTAGCTTTCGTAAAATCATACTAAGTTATGGTTGAGACCTGTGGTTTTGAAAACTATTTGGTAGCTAACAATTTTATGATTATATCTAGTGGCAATCCAAATATTAAAATTAGATGGACTAATCTTTACTTAAGATAATTTTTCTTTTCTTTTTTTATTTTCGTTAGGAACAGGGATGCACTCTGTAGCCCAGACTGGAATGCAGTGGTAAGATCATAGCTCGCTGTAATCTCGAACTGCTGGGCTTCAGTGATCCTCCACATTATCGTCTTGAGTAGCTGTAATTACAGGTATGAGCTGCCAAGATGATGATTTATTTATTTATTTGTAGAAATGGGGTCTCTCTATTTTGCTTAGGCTGGTCAATTTTTAAAACATATTATTTTAAATTCTATATTTTTCTATTGCAACATGTCCATCCTATATCTTCATACTTCCTAAACCTCCTGCTTTGTCTCCCTGACTTTGCCCATGGCTCCTTCCTCAATATTGCCTCTGTGCTGGATCAGAATTCGCTCAGTCCTGCTCTCATCAAAATCACCTGAGTTGTGTGTGTTCCGTTCGTCACGTATTAACTTCCATTTGAAATATTCCCTTTGAAATGCTTTTTGTTTTGAGAATATAAACAATTCTACATCCAAAGTGCCTAGCAAAGAGACTAGCAGAGTGTAGGAACTTAATCAGTAAATACGTGCTGTGGGGTTTTATTCTTAGACTTTTTCTTGAATATCACTTTTGTTTTTGCCTTTCCCCAAAACACTATATCTGGTTTGACAAAGTGCTCCCCAGGCATCCATAGTAGCAGAAAAGCATTTGCACTTTCTTTGCTCACTGCAAGTGGCCAGATGCAGTAATTTCATCCTCTTCTTCAGTTTATCTTGACAGAATTTGCTTTCTGTCCTTTAATGCAGTCATTTACTGAGCTCCCCAGACATTCCTCCTCTTTCCTCAGTGATTTCAGCACCTGGTCTATATTTTCACCCTCTGCCTTGCCTCCTGCAAAGTTTATGACTGTAGAGCATAATTCAATCGCTTCACAGTTTTTCTGTCTCCTTGACTCCAGTAATTTAATTTTTACCAGCCACAAGCATAACCATATAACCCTCCAAGTTCACGAACACTGAAATGTTGTGTTTTCTCATAGGTGACATGCTCTTACTTGCATCTAACCATGCTCATCTAAGTATTGCTACATTTAGAAAGTGATTTTGGAGATACTCTTAACATGAAGAGTGTTCAAAAGGGCTTCGATGATCATCTTACAATCAGACAAGCTGCAGCGGGAAGAAGGTTTGGCTGGAAGGACCTTAGCGACAGTTCCAGTGCCAGTGAGAGCTTTAAAACTGCCTTCAGATAGCGTTTTTTGACTCCTGATCTAATTCCCATCCTAATCTCTACACCCAGTGACTGCAAACTTATTTCCCTGAAATTTAATTCAATCCCACACATATTTATTGAGTGTTTTTTATTCACGAGATACAGTTCTAGGAACTTGGTATAAATCAGGGAGCAAACAGATAAAGCTGCCTACCATTCTGGCACTTCCATCCTTTGCTCGAATTCTCTTGCAGAATGCATCATGTATTGTCTTGTATATATTGTTGATAATTTCATGGGGTTTCTGTGTTCCACAGAATCTTAGAACCAGACAAATTATTTTGTTTTCTAGTTTATGGAAAGATTTAAATCTCAGTTTCCTGTTTGTGGACAGGTTAAACAAGATAATGTTTAGAGTGCCTTGGATGATGTCTAACATATAGTAAGCATCATTCCTGTAATCTCAGCACTTTGGAAGGCTGAGGTGGGAGGATTGCTTGAGGCTAAGAGTTTAAGACCAGCATGGCCAACATAATGAGACTGTGTTTCTGCATTAAAAAAAGAAAAATTTTCCTTACAGTGATTAGTGTTGGTATTTTAGAGATCATAGTAAAAGTACTGCTTTTAAAATTACAAGTGCCCAATAAATTGTAAATATTTGTTTTGTCAATACTTTTGCATGGTACCTCCTTACTGAATAATAAGCTCCCTGAAGTCAAAGATTGTCTCTTTCATTCAATCTCTCTTTTTTTGTGTGATTTCCTATATAAATGGCACATCATTGACATTCAAAATGTTATTTGCTGTATTGCATTTAGTTAAAATACTGTAATTTCATCTTAATTAGCTTCTAGGTTTTTATTTGTTCTCAAAGTTTTCCAAACTATTTTTAACACCTACCATTTTGAGAAAAAAGAACTCAAGGAACTAAATTATAAGATATTGTGGATCTAAATATTTACTAGGTTTAAAAAATTGTCAAATTTCACTCTTCTGTTAAGAAAGTTGTATTTGATTTTCTAATTATAATTGAGATTTACTTGGAGGATAGACAAATTATGATACATATGAAAGTTTTAGCTCTTCTTATTGAAACGAAATGTAGAACATCTTGTCTAAACCTGGATTTTAATTGAAGGAGAGGCAAATCTGAGAAATGTACACATAAAAGGTCATGATGATTAGGTTTTTTTTTTTTTTTTTTTTTAAGGATACAAATAATCTAGTTTGAGGACAGTGAAATTCAGTTTCCAACATTTCCATAGCCCAGGTTTTCTATATTTGGTATGCTAATGATTAATCAAATCACAATCAGTATGCATTTTAAGCCACAATGCAAATCCTGAGCTTCATTTGGTGATGTAAATACATGATCATAATTATGGAAATTTTATTGGGTGAAGGGCAGCAAATATTAGTACAACTAATGTGGTCCTTATTTGTGAGGTTCTAACTGCCTCAATCTGCCACAAGCTGCTAAGGAAGCTGCCACGCTGTCTCTGTTTTTTCATTGTCATTGCTAAAAAAACTGGAAAAGAACACTCTTTGTAAATGAGCTAACCTACTTCTACAAAGTCCTTTGCTATGCTTTTCTAGATAACTTTATGATAACTTTATAACAAAGTGGCTCAGTCTGTCTTGAATATTTAGAATTGTCTTACATATGAATAATGAATCATTTCAATAAAAAAAAATCTGATGCCCATTGTTTCTTGGGATTATTCTTTAGATTTGCTGCAACATGGCAATTGAGCTTTTCTTTTGAAAGTGTGAAATTTATTTTTCAACACTGACTGATGACAATATCCTGTCTCTGAAGGAGTTAAACCTAGCTGCTAAGGAAGGCAGTGTTTTATCTCTGTAAGAGCCATTTACTGCACTGTCTTCCACCTTGAATTAGAGGTGGGCAAGATAATCTTATCAACAGTTCAAAGCAAATCCATCTTTGGATTTTGAATTATGAGATCGCACTATATATTGCAGATCGTCTCTCTTGCATTATTTCCAGTTATTTCCAGAATTCTATAAAGCAGATTAGATGTTTGTTAGATGAGAAAACTGAGAGAGATATAGTTAAATCACCTTGGTCATTTGCCTTAATAGTCAAGCTCTCAAATTATTTTCTTCATTTTTAGTGAGAAGGTTATATTTTTTGCATAGGATGATATTAACATATACTATAACATACAATGTATTACAAAGCTTAAGCAGTAGAGAAATATATGATACAGGAAGAGATAGACCCACATAATTACTTTCTCCTTCCAATAACTGTTTTCAGTTCTCTTTCTTCCTTTTTCTACACATAATACCCATATATATTTTCATTCTTTTACTATTTACAAAATGTAACAATAATGGATTCTATTCTCCACATACTATGAGAAATTTGTTATAAATTTTCTCCCCTTAGTAATAAGGGGAAAATAATATTATTTCTGTGTGATTGTGTTTTGTACATGTATTTGGATTATTTTAAGTTTTTTACTACTAGTAAAATGTTACAGTAAGAATTCTTGTTTATAGATTTTACTCTCAGGTAAACTTTTGTTTAATTTACAAAATGTAGTATGTATCAATAAGTAATATGTAGTTGAATAATTACATATGTATTTCATTCAATGCACTATGTGAAATAAATATATTATTTCATTCAATTCCTGACAATACACAGGAATTATTGACTAAATGTCAGAAGATGATTTTAAAAAATGAGATCACATTTTTCTAAATTTAATCTGTGAAAATACCTTTACTACTTTTTTGAAGTAAATTGGTCAATATTGTGTATTTAACTGTTTAGTAAACCAAGTAAAAACGTATTTATCAAGTATTCACAATGGAAAATGTGTAAGCTACTCACTTGTGGAAGAAGGGAAGAAAAAAATAATTAAGACTTATTTAATCTCTGTTATGCTCCAATCATTGTGTGAGACATTTTTTACTGCCCTTCTAAAATCTACAGACCATTATGTACATTATGAATCACTACTAACTTTATTGTAATATAATCTGATGCTTCAAATGGTAAAGTAAATGAATAAGCAGATAAATAAAACCCAAGTTTACAAAGTTTGTAAGTGGTAAAGTTGAGATTTGAATAAAGTAGCTGATCCTAAGATTAAAACTATTCTTATTTCACCATACTGCATGTCATATGAGGCAAAGATATGAAACGTTTTGTGAGTAAACAGTCTATTATCTACTTTGCTTGTAAGTGGCATATCTATACAGAGAGATATAGATATGATATATGGTTTCTTATAACAGTGTGGTTTCATGAATTTGATTATACATTTTTTCCTGTAAAAAGAAACTGAATTCAGCTGATTGATTTTTTTCCATGGGGTACATTAGGGTAAAGGTGTCAATGTTGCAAACTTGGACAGAGACGTCATTTTAGAATCCAAATATTAAGTTTCTGTAAAAAGCTAAAAGTAAAAATGTAATCTCTTTAGTAAGTCCAGGTTACTACTAACATTGTGGAAAATGTTAACATGAACATTAATGAGACACTTTGTAGAGCAAAACAATCATAGAGGATTTGCCAGGAATTAGAGCAACATGGTGAAGCACAACATAGACAAACATTACTCGAGATTATTTATTACAAATAGCTCAGAGTGGTTACTGAGGACTCCTGTCATATTCTGATAAACTGTAAATCATCAGTTCAGCTCCTGCATATTCGGTACAATCCCTTCTTTATGGTAAGTGCATCTACCCTTCCAACCACAGTGGCGGCTTTTTCTTCCACACTTGGAAGTAGGCAGTAAATATCGAGAATTTATACTCACACAGAGAGATCCTCTGTGAAATCTTCTATGTATTTATTTCATCTTAAGAAATAGTATAATGGTTGATCACATGTTGCATAAACTCCTCCATGACAGTAAACTGCACGTTCCTATTAAGTGAAATGAACTCTCCCAGATGCCGGAATCCCGCTGAGGGAAGTTTTCTGTGAAGGCATGCATTCGTTGCGGAGACATGGACAGCTCATTCCCCAGGAAATATTCATTTACTATAACATCAGGGTTTTTATCGTACCACCTGCAAATTTATTACAATAAAACACTGTATTTAAGGAAACTTACCCTAGCAATCATAAGGCAGAAGCAGTTAATGACAGGTGTCTTTTAAAAGAAAAACATTGAATGTCGTTAAACTAAAGCAAGTCACATGCCTCTGATTGTGAGTAACTTGTGTAACCATCAGTAAATCCTTGTCTTCCATGGTTTTGGGGAAGTGCTGTTATACATGGAAAGCAAAGGGGTCAGTGCCTTGGTAACATTTAGCCGAATCTTTGTTTCTTACTCTTGGCTCTTTGAGTAGTATAAAACACTAGCCCAGAATGTATACATTTTAGAAATGAGCTCACCCTGGTCACTGGTAAGCATCTTGAGTGTTTTGCCAAGCCTACCACCAAAAGGACTCATTCAGATTCCAACAGGAACTCTTCTCACCCACGAAATCCTCTAGAATCTGGAAGATCTCACCACGTGATTGAGATCTAGGGACCCTCCGACACAGAACAACACTTTCCAATTGGTCATATAGTAGAAACTGATTGAAGAAGGAGGATACTGTTTGCATGGAAATAATCTCACTTGCCTTTCTTTTACCCTTTACATTTTTTTTTCAGTTGAAGAATGTACGACCTATAAAGCTTGACGCTTGTGTAAGGATGAGGAACAATGGGAAAGGTAAAGAGAAGAGATTTTACAGCAAAATACCTGGCTTCTGCCTCTGACCAGCTGTGTAACCTTGAGCAGTTCCTTAACCTTTGGAACTGTAGCTGAGTCCCAGTATGGGAATTAAGAAGCCAATGTATAGAAAGCATTTTGCACACATTTGACTGATTCAAGTACATACTTAATCTATAGGGATTACAAAAATTTCCAAGGAACTGATTTTGCATTACACTCTAGCGGACGAGGCCACTGTGAACTTAGATAGTATACTTCTCAAGTATGTGTTAGGTCTGGGGATTGTAAAACAAGTTGCTTGAAATTAGGGCATAAGTTATGTAGCAGAAAATTTGAATATTTAAGTGTTATTAAATTAACTGATGACACGAGTCCTTCTTCAAACTGATTCTATAACTCTCTATTATTGCTCCTTGAATAACTCTCTGTTATTGCCCTGTTCTGCTCCTTGAAAATGACGTCAGCCAGAAGGGTTTTGAATACACAAAGCAGATAGAAATAGTTGCTAAGGACAGCATTAAAATTAAGGGACAGTGATCAGATTTCTCTGTAGCTGTTGGTCTGGCATCAGGCCCCTCTGAGAAAGCGCAGTTAAAGCCCTCATGTGTCCATGACGAAGTGCCTAGCTCCAAAACAAATGTTATGGTCACTTTGATGGCACTTTTGCATCAAGGTTTCGGATCTTTTCCTGCTACTCTTTCTCTTTGAGCATACAATGACTACCCAGTGCCTGAGATCTCAAGAGACCAGAACAATCTCGCCAAATAATTTGTTGGCTCTGTGCCAAAAATCTTCATTTCTGGATCTGGGAGTTATGGGTGGTGGGTGGCAGTGAAGAAAATGCATATGCTTAAAATTGGCAGAGTTCATTGCATTCAGTACCCTACCATGCCATGGCATGCAGGAGCAAAGACAGAGTTGAACAGCTGGAAAACCTCTCCCTTCACTTGTCCCTTGGAAGACTCCCCATATAACTGTGTAACAATACTATATGGCAAGAAGCATGTGATCTCAGCTGAAGTAGAATCCTCTGAGGATTCAGCGTTGGAATACTTCTAACAATTGTGAAGTAGAGTGCATCTTTAAACCAAATGTAGTGTTATGGTTTATGTTTACAAATGCGTGTAAGCAACACACACCTGACCTTCCCTATGCCCCGCCCTGATGAGGAGAAACAATATGTTTTTGTTCAGTTCTATGCATTTAAAACATTGTTTTAAATATTATGTATGCATTACTTTGATAACATGAAAAATAAAATCATACATAATTTATTATAAATCCACTAGAACCCAATTTGTCTCTAAGAATGTTTCACCCAATCTCCTCAAATTATGATTAAAGAAGAGTTTGGCAATATCATCAGCACAGGATAAAATGGATGTCCGTTTTAAATATTACTTGGCAATAAAATCAGTTTGCTTTCCTGTCTATCTATCTATCTATCTATCTATCTATCTATCATCTATCATCATCTATCATTTATGGAGTGACTAAGATGAAAATTAGGGCTTTTGTTAAAATGTAGCCCATCAAAGACTGGGCATCACACTGCTATATGAAAATGGTTGATGGGACAGGTGATGGGGTACACTGGGTGATATGGTTTGACTCTGTGTCCCCGCCCTAATCTCATCAAGAATTGTAATCCCCATGTGTTGGGGGAGGGGCCTCATGGGAGCTGTTTAGATCATAGCAAATTTCCCCCTTGTTGTTCTTGCGATAGTGAGTTCTGACAAGATCTGGTTGTTGGAAAGTGTGTGACACTTGCCCCCTTGCTCTCTCTCACCTGCCACCATGTAAGATGTGCCTTGCTTCTCCTTTGTCTTCTGCCACGATTCTAAGTTTCCTGAGACCTCCTCAGGCATGCAAAACTGTGAGTCAACTGTTTTCTGTACAAGTTACCCAGTCTCAGGCAGTATTTTTATAGCACTGTGAGAACAAACTAATACACTGGTCATGTCTTCTAGCCAACAGTTGTGCCCATACCCACTAAAGCATTATTTGTGTAAGAGCTAAACAGTTCTTTTTTTTCCCTTACTTTTTATATTGTAGTAAATTTTTGACCTAAGTATTTGGAAACTAGTGGAGAACATTCTCATATACCTATCACCAGGCTTTCCCTAATGTTAAATACTTACAGAATAATCATACAATTATCAGAACTATGAAACTGACATTGGTACACTACTATTATACTACAAATTATATTTGAGTTTCACCAGTTTTTCTTCACTACTTTTTAAAAATATTTCTGAAAACAATCCAGTGTTCTACACTGGATTTAGTTGCATATCTCTTTAGTCCCCTCCAAGCTTAGCACTTCAGACTTTCCTGTCTTTCAAGACACTTTGAATAAGTACTGCCCAGTTATTTTGTTGATTGTCCCTTACTTTGGGGGTGTCTGATATGTACTCATGATTAGATTGAGGTTATACATTTTTGAAATTATATTATAAGTTCTGGTATACATGTGCAGAACATGCAGGTTTGTTAGGTAAGTATGCACGTACCATGGTGATTTGCTGCACCCATCAACTGCATCTACATTAGGTATTTCTCCTAATGCTGTCCTGCCCCTAGCCTCCCCACCCCCTGACAGGCACCAGTGTGTGATGTTCCCCTCCCTGTGTTCATGTGTTCTCATTGTCCAACTCCCACTTATGAGTGAAAACATGTGGTGTTTGGTTTTCTGTTCCTGTGTTAGTTTGCTGAGAAGTTTCCAGCTTCATTCATGTCCTGCAAAAGACATGAACTCATCCTTTTTTAATGGCTGCATAGCATTCCATGGTGTATATGTGCCACATTTTCTTTATCCAGTCTATCAATGATGGGCATTTGGGTTGGTTACAAGTCTTTGCTATTGTGAATAGTGCAGCAATAAACATACGTGTGCATGTGTCCTTATAATATATATAATGATTTATAATCCTTTGGGTATATATCCAGTAATGGGATTGCTGCGTCAAATGATATTTCTGATTCTAGATCCTTGAGGAATTGCCGCACTGTTTTCCACAATGGTTGAACTAATTTACACTCCCACTAACAATGTAAAAGTGTTCCTACTTCTCCACATCCTGTCAAGCATCTGTTGTTTCCTGACTTTTTAATGATCCCCATTCTAACTGGAGTGAAATGGTATTTCATTGTGGTTTTGATTTGCATTTCTCTAATGACCAGTGATCATGAGCTTTTTTCATGTTTGTTGGACACATAAATGTCTTCTTTTGAGAAGTGTCTGTTCATGTCCTTTGCCCACTTTTTGATGGGGTTGTTTGTTTTGTTCTTGTAAATTTGTTTAAGTTCTTTGTAGATTCTGGATATTAGCCCTTTGTCAGATGGATAGATTGCAAACATTTTCTCCCATTCTGTAGGTTGCCTGTTAACTCTGCTGATAGTTTCTTTTGCTGTGCAGAAGCTCTTTAGTTTAATTAGATCCCATTAGTCAATTTTGCTTTTGTTGCCATTGCTTTTGGTATTTTAGTCGTGAAGTCTTTGCCCATGCCTATGTCCTGAATGGTATTGCCTAGGTTTTCTTATAGAATTTTCATGGTCTTAGGTCTTACATTTAAGTCTTTAATCTATTTCCATTTTCTGCATATGGCTAGTCAGTTTTCACAACACCATTTATTAAATAGGGATTCCTTTCCCCATTGCTTGTTTTTATCATGTTTGTCAAAGGTCACATGGTTGTAGATGTAGGACGTTATTTCTGAGGCCTCTGTTGTGTCCCATTGGTCTCTCTATCAGTTTTTGTACCAGTACCATGCTGTTTTGGTTACTATAGCCTTGTAGTATAGTTTGGAGTCTGGTAGCATGATGACTCTAGCCTTGTTCTCTTTGCTTAGGATTGTCTTGGCTATATGTGCTCTTTTTTGGTTCCATATGAAATTTAAAGTAGTTTTTTCGAATTCTGTGAAGAAAGTCAATGGTAGCTTGATGGGAATAGCATTAAACCTATAAATTACTTTGGGCAGTAAGGTCATGTTCACAATATTGATTATTCCTATCTATGAACATGGGATGCCTTTCCATTTGTTTGTGTCCTCTCTTATTTCCTTGAGCAGTGGTTTGTAGTTCTCCTTGAAGAGGTCCTTCACATTCCACGTAAGTTGTATTCCTAGGATTTTATTCTCTTTGTAGCAATTGTGAATGGGAGTTCACTCATGATTTGGCTCTCTGTTTGTCTATTATTGGTGCATAGGAATGCTTGTTATTTTTGCACATTGATTTTGTATCCTGAGATTTTGCTGAAGTTGTTTATCAGCTTAAGGAGATTTTGGGCTGAGATGATGGGGTTTTCTAAATATAAAATCATGTCATCTGCAAGCAGAGACAATTTGACTTCCTCTCTTCCTATTCAAATACGCTTTATTCCTTTCTCTTGCCTGATTGCCCTGGCCAGAACTTCGAATACTGTGTTAAATATGAGTGGTGAGAGAGGGCATCTTGTCTTGTGCCAGTTTCCGAAACGAATACTTCCAGCTTTTGCCCATTCAGTATGATATTCGCTGTGGGTGGGTTTGTCATAAATAGTTCTTATTACTTTGAGATACATTCCCTTAATACCTAGTTTATTGAGAGTTTTTAGCATGAAGGAGTGTTGAATTTTATCAAAGGGCTTTTCTGCATCTATTGAGATCATCATGTGGTTTTTGTCGTTGGTTCTGTTTATGTGATGGATTATATTGATTGAATTGCATAGGTTGAACCAGTCTTGCATCCCGGGGATGAAGCTGACTTGACCATGGCAGATAAGCTTTTTGACGTGCTACTGGATTTGGCTTGCCAGTATTTTATTGAGGATTTTCACATCGATGTTCGTCAGGGATATTGGCCTGAAAATTTCTTTTTTGTTGTATCTCTGCCATGTTTTGGTAACAGGATCATGCTGGCCTCATAACATGACTTAGGGAGGAGTCCCTCTTTTTCTATTGTTTGGAATAGTTTCAGAAATAATGGTACCAGCTCCCCTTTGTACCTCTAGTGAAATTTGGCTGTGAATCTGTCTGGTCATGGGCTTTATTTTTTTTGGTTGGTAGGCTATTAATTATTGCCTCAATTTCAGAACTTGTTATTGGTCGACTCAGAGATTTGACTTCTTGTTTTAGTCTTGGGAGGATGTATGTGTCGAGGAATTTATCCATTTCTTCAGGATTTTCTAGTTCATTTGTATAGAAGTGTTTATAATATTCTCTGATGGTGGTTTATATTTCTGTGGAATCAGTGATGATATCCCCTTTATCATTTTTTATTATGCTGATTTGATTCTTTCTTTTCTTCTTTATTTGTGTGGCTAGCAGTCTCTCTATTTTGTTAATCTTATAAAAAAACCAGCCCCCGGATTCGTTGAGTTTTTGAAGGTTTTTTTCTGTGTCTCTATCTCCTTCAATTCTGCTCCGATTTTAGTTAATTCTTGTCTTTTGCTAGCTTTTGAATTTGTTTGCTCTTGCTTCTCTAGTTCTTTAAATTTTGATGTTAGGGTGTTGATTTTAGATCTTTCCTGCTTTCTCTTGTGGGCATCTAGTGCCATAAATTTTCCTCTAAACACTTAGTTAGCTGTGTCCCAGATATTCTGGTACATTGTGTTTTGTTCTCATTGGTTTCAAATAACTTATTTATATCTGCCTTAATTTCGTTATTTATTCAGTAGTCATTCAGGGGCAGGTTGTTCAGTTTCCATGTAGTTGTGTGGTTTTGAGTGAGTTTCTTGAGCCTGACTTCTAATTTGATTGCATTGTGGTCTGAGAGACTGTTATGATTTCCATTCTTTTGCATTTGCTGAGGAGTTTTACTTCCAATTATGTGGTCAATTTTAGAATAAGTGTGATGTGGTGCTGAGAAGAGTGCATATTCTGTTGATTTGGAGTGGAGAGTTCTGTAGTTGTCTATGAGGTCTGTTTGGTCCAGAGCTGAGTTCAAGTCCTGAATATCCTTATTAATTTTCTGTCTTGTTGATCTGTCTAACATTGACAGTGGGGTGTTAAAATTTCCCACTATTATTGTGTGGGACCTCTTTGTAGATCTCTAAGAACTTGCTTTATGAATCTGGGTGCTCCTGTATTGGGTGCATATATATTTAGGATAGTCAGCTCTTCTTGCTGCATTGATCCCTTTACCATTATAATGCCCTTCTTTGTCTTTTCTGATCTTTGTTGGTTTAAAGTCTCTTTTATCAGAGACTAGGACTGCAACCCCTACTTTTTTTTGTTTTCCATTTGCTTGGTAAATCTTTCTCCATCCCTTTATTCTGAGTTATGTGTGTCTTTTCATGTGAGATGTATCTCCTGAATACAGCACACCATTGGGTCTTGACTCATTATCTAATTTTCCAGTCTGTGTCTTTTAACTGGGGCATTTAGCCCATTTACATTTAAGGTTAATTTTGTTATGTGTCAATTTGATTATGTCATTATGATGCTAACTGATTATTTTGCCCATTAATTGATGCAGTTTTGTCATAGTGTTGATGAACTTTACAATTTGACATGTTTTTGCAGTGGATGGTATGAGTTTTTCCTTTCCATGTTTAGTGCTTCCTTCATGAGCTCTTGTAAGTCAGGCCTGGTGATGACAAAATCTTTCAGCATTTGCATGTCTGTGGAGGATTTCATTTCTCTTTCACTTATGAAGCTTAGTTTGGTTGGATATGAAATTCTGGGTTGAAAATTCTTTTCTTTAATAATGTTGACTATTGGCCCCACTCTCTTCTGGCTTGTAGAGTTTCTGCTGAGAGATCTGCTGTTAGTCTGATGGGCTTCCCTTTGTGGGCAACCCGACCTTTCTCTCTGGATGCCCTTAACATTTTTTCCCATTTCAACCTTGGTGACTCTGATGATTATCTGTTTTGGGGTTATATTTCTTGAGTGTAATCTTTGTGGTGAGTCTCTGTATTTCCTGATTTTGAATGTTGGCCTGTCTTGCTAGGCTGGGGAAGTTCTCCTGGATAATATCCTGAAGAGTGTTTTCCAACTTGGTTCCATTCTCCCCATCACTTTCAGGTACACCAATCAAACATAGGTTTGGTCTTTTCATGTAGTCCCATATTTCGTGGAGGCTTTGTTAGTACATTTTCATTGTTTTTTCTCTAATCTTGTCTTCATGCTTTATTTAAGTTGATTTTCAATCTCTGATCCCTTTCTTCGACTTGATCAATTCGGCTATTAATACTTGTCTATGCTTCGTGAAATTCTGATGCTGTTTTTTATTAGCTCTATTAGGTCATTTATGTTCTTCTCTAAACTGGTTATTCTAGTTATCAATCCCTCTAACCTTTTTTCAAGGTTCTTTGGTTCCTTGCATTGGGTTAGAACATGCTCCTTTAGCTTGAAGTAGTTTGTTATTACCCACCTTCTGAAGCCTACTTCTGTCAATTTGCCAAACTCATTCTCCATCCAGTTTTGTTCCCTTCCTAGTGAGGAGCTGTGATACTTTGGAGAAGAAGAGGCATTCTGCTTTTTGGGATTTTCAGCCTTTTTGTGCTTTGGATTTGTTATGTTTTCTCATTTTCATGGATTTATCTACCTTTGATTTTTGATGTTGGTGACCTTCAGATGGGGTTTCTGTGTAGATGTCCTTTTTGTTTATGTTGATGATATTCCTTTCTGTTTGTTAATTTTCCTTCTAACAGTCAAGCCCCTTTGCTGCAGGCCTGCTGGAGTTTGCTGGTGGTCCATTGCAGGCCCTGTTTGCCTGGGTTTCACCAGTGGAGGCTGCAGAATAGCAAAGATTGCTGCCTGTTCCTTCCTCTGGAAGCTTCATCCCAGAGGGGCACCTGTCATATGCCATCTGGAGCTCTACTGTATTTGGTGTTGGGAGGTGTCTCTCAGGAGTCACGGGAGTCAGGGACCCACTTGAGGATGCGGTCTGTCCTTTAGCAGAGCTTGAGCGCGGTGCTGGGAGATCTGCTTTTCTCTTCAGACCTGGCAGGCAGGAATGTTTAAGTCTGCTGAAGTTGTGCCCACAGCCACACTTTCCCCCAGATGCTCTGTCTCAGGAAGGTGGGAGTTTTATCTATAAGCCCCTTACTAGGGCCTACTGCCTTTCTTTCAGAGATGCCCTGCCCAGAGAGAAGGAATCTAGAGAGGCAGTCTGGCTACAGTGGCTTTGCAGAGCTGTGTTGTGTTCCGTCCAGTTTGAACTTCAGGAGGGTTTTTGAGTGACTGTGAGGGGAAACCACCTACTCAAGCCTCAGTAATGGTGGATACCCCTCCCCTCAGCAAGCTTGAGTGTCCCAGGTCAACTTCAGACTGCTGTGCTGGAAGCATGGATTTCAAGCCGGTGGATCTTAGCTTGCTGGACTCCATGGAGGTGGGACCCGCTGAGCTAGACCACTTAGCTCCCAGGCTTCAGCCCCCTTTCCAGGGGAGTGAATGGTTCTGTCTTGCTGGCTTTCCAGGAGCTACTGGGGTATGAAAATAAACTCCTGCAGCTAGTTGGTGTCTATCAAAATGGCCGCCCAGTTTTGTGCTTGAAACTCAGGGCCCTGGTGGTGTAGGCACCCGAGGGAATCTCCTGGTCTGTGCGTTGCGAAGATCATGGGAAAAGTGTAGTATTGGGCTGGAGTGCCCTGTTCCTCACAGCACAGCCCCTTGTGGCTTCCCTTGGCTAATGGAGTGAGTTCCTTGACCCCTTGTGCTTCCCAGGTAAGGCAACACCTCGCCTTGCTTCTGCTTGCCCTCCGTGGGATGCACCCACTGTCTAACCAGTCCCAGCAAGATAAGCCTGGTACCTTAGTTGTAAATGCAGAAATCTCTAGCCTTCTGCATTGGTCTGGCTGGGAGCTGCAAACCAGGGCTGTTCCCATTTGGCCCATCTTACCATCCCCCCAATATTCATTTTTAAAATTCCTTTTGTAGTACATTGGATAATGGTCATACACAGATATCTAGTCCTAATTCGTGGAATTTTTAAATGTGGCCTGAACGGAAAAGTGTCATTGAAAATATAATTAAGAATTTTGATATGATATGAGGCGATTCCCTTGTGTTACCCAGATGGGCCCTAAATGCAACCAAATGTAATGGCAAAAGCCGTAATCACATTTGCTGCAACCTACTAGCTTCCAGGAACTGTGAAAGAATAAATTTTAGTTATTTTAAGGCACTGGGTTTGTGTCAATTTTATATAGTGGCCTCAGGAAATTAACACATCCTTCCTGGTCTTTCCTGTCTTGCTGGCTATTAATTTGAAATTGGGGATATTTTGAAGGACAGTCTTGTTTGGGAGAGGAGGCATACCTTTTCATGCCAATTCTCAATGTTAAGTCGCCCCTGGATAACGAGTCATTAATGCATTAATCTGAAATGTACTTAGAAAAGCTTGGGTTGCCACATCATTTTATAAGGCGGGGTAAATATTTTGGCATGGTGAATTGTTCTTATATGACAGATAATATTTGATGACATGATGAAGTAAAGAAATGCTGGGGTTTAAAAAAAAATGCCATAACACACCGAGGAAAAAGCAAATATGTGGCAAGGATGCTTTTCTCAGTAACCTGAAATGCCTGTTTATCTACCACCCACACCATTTTACTGAATTATTCCTATCAGGTTAAAATATTTCTATTAGGTTAAAATATTTCTATTAGGTTTACTGGAATAATCTGGTTAGGGGAATACACAATTTTATTTTTGTTATCTAATTTAATTTAACAACACATAATGAAGCCCATAAGTGCACACATACACACGTATATACATATATACATATATGTATGTATGCATGAGTAGCCAAAGTGGTTGGGATACGGATCAGGATGATCCAGTGCCTAATTTTAAATGGTTTCTATTCAACAGTAAAATAGATTTGAGTTAAATAATTTTTATGGCTAGAGATACATATCAAATAATTTTACACATGAAAAAAGGTATTGAATATGATTAACGAAAATACAAGTATTTTAAATACATTTTAGTATTTCTATTGTGATTTGGATCCAGAATTTTAAAAAAGCTTAGAACACCAAACTCCTCTCACATCTCTTAATGTCTATGTCCCTCCGTGGCGAGGCTCCTGGAAATTTTATTTGTCATGAAATGCTCTCATTTATCTCCCCCCATGCACAAGAGAAGGTTGAAGTCAGCCTTCTCACCTCACCCCTCAATGATACTGCCAGGCAAACATCCTCAATGACTGACTTGCCAATTAATTCAGTTGTCTTTAAGTTTTCTTTCCCTGTTCCTCTGTTGCATCTGACACTGTTGACTCTTTTCAGCTTGAAACATGCCTCCCTTGTCTTCAATGAAACCATGGAGATTAGAATGATATACGAGTTTATCACTTGCCCAAAATATAAACTCAAGAAAGCTTGTATAAAAATGGATAAATTACTTTTCTAATTTTATTATCTCATAATTTTGATATATAATCTGACATGTTTTTAAGTGTAAGAGTATAATAAAATTTGTGCACATATTAATATATAGAAGAGGTCGGGTTATATAATTTCAAGTTGCTTTATGTTATTTCTCTACCAACTGATACAATATTTTTATAAGTCAATAGTATCTTGATGATTTACAACAAAATATTTCCTACATTTTCTCTTTAAGAATATGTTGGAGATGAGGTTTATTAAACTTACTTTATAAATTAATACTTTTTTGAGAGATTACTATTAATATGCTGAAGGAATTGGCAACACATCATCTTTAAACACCTATCCCTTATAAAACTATACTTTTGTTAAAATCATGGAGTTTTATTCCAATTGCAATTTTATGCTGTACTTGAGTACTTTTCATTTTATTACATTAATATAAGGTGGTATTCATATGCTTTTGAATTCAGTTCTACTCTAAATAGTTTACATATTTCAAAAATATTGCTTTAGTTTCGTTTTCAATCTATTTATATTCCCAAACTAAGTAAGTTACCTTTAAAATATGAATGTTTAGCTCTTTGTAACTCAAAGATAAAAGTATTTTTAAAATCTTGATCTCCATACTGTTTTTTCCATCATTAAATACTTTAATTTTCAAATCCTAAATAATTCAGCAGAAAATAATTTTATTTTAATTTTAAAATTTTATGAATGCATAATAGCTGTACATACTTAAGGGGTACATATGATATTTTGATACAAGGACACAATGTGTAATGATCAAATTAGGGTAATCAGGAAATCCATCATCTAAAATGTTTATCATTTCTTTATCATTTATCATTTCTTCTTTATCATTCCATAAAGAAGTGGAATATTCTAATTCCACTTCTTTAGTTAATTTGAAAACTACAAGAAATTATTGTTAGCTGTAGTCATCCTATTGTGATACCAAACACTAGATCTTATTTTTTCTAATTGAATTTTTCTGCCCATTAATCAGCCCCTTTTATTTCCCCTAGTCCCACCACTCTTCCCAGGCATTGGTAACCAGAATTCTACTCTCTGTCTCCAGGAGATTGATTTTTCAGCATTCACTTATAAGTGAGAACAGGCAGTATTTGTCTTTCACTGTTCCACTGTTGCATCGGACAGTGTTGCTTGGCTTATTTCACTTAACAAAATGGCCTTCAGTTCTGTCTATGTTGTTGCAAATAACGAAATTCCATTCATTTTTTATGGGTAAATAACATTCCATTGTATATATGTGCCACATTTTCTTTATGCATTCATCTGATGATGGACACTTTGATTGATTTTCTATCTTGGCTATTGTGAATAGTGCTGCAATGGCCACGGGAGTGCAGATATATCTTTGATACACTGATTTCCTTTTTTAATAATGTGTACTCAGTGGTAGAATTGCTGGGTCATACGGCAGTTTTGTGTTTGGCTTTTTGAGGAACTTCCATACTGTTTTTAGTGTCTGCACTAATTCACGTTGCCCCCAACGGCGTATGAGTGTTCCCCTTTCTCCATATCTTCATCAGCATTCATTATTTTTTGCATTTTTGATAAAAGTCGTTTCAACTGTGGTGAAATTATATCTTAATGTGATATTTTTAAGGTAAATAACTTTATGTCAAGAATTTTTTAAAATGTAAGACTATCTCCCCAAAGTAGTCTGGGCAAATTTCCAAAATAAATGGGCTCTCAAAGCAGGGTCAGGCCTTCAGGATCAATTTCATCTCTTTGTTTCTAATTGAAAAAAAGACATCGATTACCCAAATTCCTATATTTTAAGTTTTCTAGGATAAGCTGGATCAAATTCTTTGGAATTTTTGTTTAAAATTGTGCAATATATTGAACTTTTAAAAGGTTAATTAAATGTGTGTGTGTGTGTATAATTTAACAATAATTAAATGGTCTTAAAGTTCTTATCAATCAGATTAACAGACTATGATTAGCATATTAAATTGCCACTGTGCGTCCTTCCATTTTGGCACCCACTGTTCTATCTTCCAGGCTAAACGTCATGGAGAATTTGGATTCATGGTTCATTTGTTTTTCCGTCATACTCTTGTTGGATTTTCTCCTAACAAATAGAAAGACATGAGATTGAAGAAGTTAATTGTTCAACCCAGGTTATAGATGAATGGCATTCCCGAGAAATTAGAGAAAATATCAACAAACTCCTATGGCATGCCAGGAAATCAACCAATCCAAACTGAAGCAGAAGGCTGGCAATTCAAGGAACGAGATCTCAAGAAAAAAGGAAAAGGGTGAATAGATTCCTTGGGATATATATTGTATGTTGGGGAGTTTAAACTTCTGACAAAGATTTGAGGATGAATGCAAAGACTAAGTAAATAAGAATTAACTGAGTTATCAACTCCAACATGATAATGATTAAAGAAAGGAAATGCAATGAGGTTACATGTTACAGATTATCTGTAAATAAAACTTACAAAGATGAAATAATATAAATCTCAATTATTAATTACAAATAAGAATGCAATAAATCTAGTAAGCTGTGGGACTCCGGGTTTTGGATGTTTATGTGTATTTGTGTATTTGTGAATTTATTTCTGTGTACAAAATGTAGAGCATGAATAAGAGCTAAATATTCTTCCTATATGTAGGAGGTCAACAAATTAGAGCTCAGAAAATGAGGAAGAACAATAAAAACATGACAGTTAATATCTGTACAAACATTAAAAAAAAAGCTAAAGTGTTAAAAATAATTTGCTTCTCTAAGAGAGGCATAAAGGATGAATATTTGACTTTAATCCTTTGTGTAAGGATTCCAGAAAAAAATCAGCATCTAAAATGATATACAATAAATATCCTATCCATAAATATTCCATCTATATTCCATGTGCTTATTCTTGTTTTTTTCTTTTTGTTTTTTTGAGACAGGATCGCACCCTGTCGCCCAGCCTGGAGTGCAATGGCACAGTCTCGGCTCACTGCAACCTTCACCTCCACCTAGGTTCAAGCGATTCTTGTGTCTCACCCTCACGAGTAGCTTGGCTTACAGGCATCCACCACCACGTCCAGTAAATGTTTGTAGTTTTAGTAAAGACGGGACTTTGCCATGTTGCCAGGCTTGTCTGGAACTCCTGTCCTTAAGATTTGCTGTCTTGAGTGAGAAATGATTTGTTTGCCTAAACCAGTTTCTGTTTATTTATGTAATAATTAAATTGGTGTAATTTGAATCTTTTAACCTGATTTTTTTTTTTTTGACAGAATGGTCAGTAAAGACAATCATCATATGATATATATTTAGCCTTTACATCATTTAATGAAAATATTTGCATTTATAATAACCTTACTGGCACTAAACTATATACATAGAAATATTTACATTAATATCTCCCATTTATTTCTATTCTTAATAATCTATCCTGAGACCTTCTTGTATTCCAGGAACCAAGTATTTGCTCTTGATTCTCCATAAGGTAGAAACAGATGTAGACCTCCAACTCTACCTCTTTTTCATATTAAATTATATTCCACTGCCTTCCTGGGCTACTTGGAAATTCATGAAAATGGATTAAAATTACATCATTTTTGAGTTATATTTATAGTATTTAAATTATCTTCTTCCAAGTTTTATCACTTCTGGGCAATTGGTGATAGCTTTTATAGCTAGTGAATTTGTTCTCTTTAGAATTAGATTGGTTTGCCCTTTGGAAAAAAAATTACAGTTTCATCTGTGATTTAAAATGATTTTTATTAGATTCTGAAATATTTCTGTTAGGTCAGTGTTTCTGAAGTTACTAGAGTCATATTTTTTGTTGTACCCACAGTAGATCCAAGATACAATCAAAGGTATTTTCACTAAAATGCTGTTGATTATTTTATAAATTTGATGACAATATAATCCAATGTAAATAGTAATAGAATTATCTAACTTTCTTATTTTTAAAGGAACATGTTAAATCCTTACTTAAAGAATATTTTAAGCCCCAGAACTTATTATAGTTTTGATTTAGCAAATCTATCATTAATTAGATGAATGGATCTGTGCTCACTATTGATCTCTATAGCTTTGAATAATAAATAGCAATGGCATCTGCTTATATGCACCCAAAGCTTTGTGTGACTTCCAAGTATTGAATTATGTATTTCATATAAATGGATTTTGTATTTTATGGGTTATTTTCTTCCAATATAATTTCCACCTGAATTCAATTTTCATGTGAGGAGTCGGCTATCACAGCCTAACATAGACAGCTAGATAGGATACAGGGAAAATTAATGCATGCTGGTAATATGGATGATCAAACATCCATCCATATTTGAAGTAATTTGTTGGGAAAAGTATTCACTCATGTAGTTTGTGAATGTAGTAATCAAATGTGACCAAAATGCAATATGCTATAACGGAAATTCATGCAAATAAAAACACTTTCAAGTGTAATTTAAATCCATAAATATATAATAGATTAAAAGGGAAGTAAATGATTTTAGTAGGACATTCTTGTTTTCTGAGAACAATCTTATTGAGAGAAATCAATTGTTCTTACCCAATAAAATGTCTTTTTTAAATGTAAAATAAAATATGGTCTAAATAAACTAAATCTTATACAGTATGGCATTTAAAACTATTTTTATATATTTAAAACTCATGTCATACCAATTGTGAGATAAATGAACATACTGAAAAGATTTTATTTTGATATAATTCTTCATGCACTTTTAGTCCTTATGTACATAGTTTTAATTTCTGATAGGACAATATTCAGCACCTAGTTATGTTTTACCACCATATTTTAACTATTATTACATTGCAATAAAAGAAGTGTCAGTTACCTTGTTTGATGGGTTAGTAGTGCTAACTTCATCACTGCATTTACTGCTTTGTCTTTATTAAAAAGTTGTGTAAGTATCCCATGACAGATACATTTAATCAACCTTTAAGATCATAAGCAAAATCAATGTAACATTTAATTTTTTTAATATACACAATTCTTTTTACCACCCATTATATTTTAAAATGAGGTAACATACAAGTGAAAATAAATTATTTTTAATAAGGTTTTACATATTGTATATAATATTTGTGGCGCCTCAGTCAGAGAGAGAATTCCCAGAGACGTGTGTATCAAGCATCGTGGCTCAGTGAACTGCATGACATCACTAGGTCTGCACACATAAAGTTTATGGGTTAGTGAACACTTCGTTATCCTCAGAGAGAGGACAAACTTGTTTGATTATTATTGTAGATGTTTGACTCTGGATATTTAAGAGAACATTTTGCTCAATTTTGCTATGCTGAAGAGGCAATTTAATGAGTAAAATAATGCAGAATGCTTAAAAGAAATTTTTTGGGGCATGGAAAACCAGTTTTAAGAAACTTGAAGTGTTATATGAGATACATCCCCCATATCTGATATGGCATGAGTTGTCCTGGTACAGTGTTGAGTGGTTTCAGGGTACCTTTATGAAGGTTATACAGAAAAAATGAATTGTAATTTACATATAAAGTTTTCATTATAAAAAGAAAGGAAATCACTCTTTGTCATGTCAGTAAAGTTTTTTTTTTTGTTTTTTTTTTTTTGTTTTTTTAATTTAAGATGGAGTCTTACTCTGTCACCCAGGCTGGAGTGGGATGGCTCACTGCAACCTCTACCTCCTAGGTTCAAATGATTCTCTTGCCTCAGCCTCCTGAGTAGCTGGGATTATAGACACACACCACCACGCCTGGCTAATTTTTGTATTTTTCAGTAGAGAGAGGGTTTTACCATGTTGGCCAGGCTGGTCTAGAACTCCTGACCTAAGGTGATCCTCCCGCCTTGGCCTCCCAAAGTGCTGGCAAGCATTTTAAAGGTGGCTAATTAATATGACAGTATTAACAGTTGACATTGATCGGCATTTACTATGTGCTAAATACTGATAAACATTATGAACTGTTCAATTTAGTTTACTTGATTATGGTAATGTCTACACAACAACGATAGCAAAATATTCTAATACAGCAAAAAAGTGACTCAGATGTATGTTTAGATGTTTGAAAAGGTTGTGTGACTGTAACATGTGGCTTACTCAATTGATTGTATGCATGCAGATGGTTAAGCCTTTGTTTCCTTCCTTGAATCTCCTAACACTTTTTGATTAACAACAATAACAACAACAACAACAACAACAAAAACCCCTCAAATTTGAAACACTGTTAAGTGCAAAACCATTGGGAAAGGTTTTCGTCAAGACAAAAAGAATGAATAAGACCTGCTATTTAAGAGCACAACAGTCAATATTTAATAGACTATTTAATAGACTACAGTCAATAATGACTTAATTGTACATTTTAAAATAACTTTAAAGTGTAACTAGATGGTTTGTAACTCAAAGAAGAAATACTTGAGGGAATGGATGGCCCCTTCTCCATAATGTGCTTATTTCCCACTGCATACCTGTATGAAAACATCTCATGCACCCCATAAATATATACACCTAATATGTACCTACACAAATTATATAAAATTGAAGAAAAAAGACAGTGTAGTAAATTCAAGTGTGATGCAGCTCTCTTTTCCACAATGATAGAGAAAATACAAGGAGAACGTGATACCCGAAATCAAAGAATGGAGATGAGTTGTTTAACATATTCATGGCCCAATTAAGGAATAGAAAATCAGTATGAATACCTCTAAGACTAGAGAAAAATTTCATTTGTATATGACCATAAGAGAAACTGAATGACACGATTCTATTATGCTAACTCAATGCAGTCATCTCAGCCATGGTATATGTATATTGGAGGAGAGGAATAAATAATTAAATAATGGGCAGAAAGGAAGAAAAAAGCACAGTCATGCATTTTTCAAGTTTTTCTGACGACCACAGTTGCATGAATATAAATAGATATATAATTGTGTGTGTAAATATTATGTTAAAATAAAAAATAAATTGTGGGATTAACATTTATTGGATGCTCAAAGAGGAAAATATCTCTGAGAGAGCCAATTTGGGGAAGCCTGGAAAATTCAGTGAAAACTGGACATCTGATCCTCACGCTTCTAACCCAAAATCCAGCAACGTGTCCTCACTTTCATCAATTGGACCATAAGCTTTATGGGTAAATAGTCTTGGAAATAATGGCAACAGAACTAAATAAAAACGGGCTTTTGGATATCATAAATCACACAAAGTTTGTGGACTGCTAGAATTCCTCTTGGCTTTTACACTGAAGATCTCTGAGGGGCAGCTGATGCTGTCAGAGCAAGAAGAAAAATCACCTGTGGATGATGTGTTCTGGTGGACCATTCCAGTGGTGAAAGAACAGTCAGAACTGAGGTTCAATTTCTTGGAGTCTTTGCCTTTGAGATGAAATAAAACTCCTGTCTGGTTGCATACCTTTAAGGAGAAGTTTCTTTTGCAGCTGGAGCAGGCCCTTTTCTGAGAGCCAGGGAAAATATCTGTACCCCAAAAAGAAACCACAAGCCTTCCTGAACTTTCATGTGTCTCTTTGCTGCTCAAGGTCAAACAAAAGGAAACAGACCATCAGCTTTCAAGAGAAGTGTGTACAGGAAATAACTATTTACTTGACATGTGTCTGTACTGAAAATTCAAGTATCAGGAGACCTCTAAAGCTGGTACTTTTTAAATTTAGGTTAGCTGTTCTAATTTGTTTATTATCTCCTGAAACACTGACACATTAAATGTGATTCTCTAATGGTTTATAATGGGTCGTATGAGACATGTAAAGCCAAAAAATTGTTACTCTTCGACTCTTCGCTACATCCCTTCAAACAAGATGAAATTCTGAATTATAATTAGTTTTGTATATACTAATTAATAATATACCATAAAAACTTGAAGAATAAATAGTCAACAGAGTACTTTTTCTACCGATTTCATTTATAAGCCAAAAGACTACACCAGCCTCCTAAATATTGGCAATATATTCTTGCTTGTTTTTAAAATAATAAATATGAAAATGCCTTGATTACAGGCTCTATAAGCTTGAAGTATATGTTTTCTAGCTATTTCAACATAAATTTTGTTGTCGTGGTTGTCTGGCCCAGCACTAGTGTTTATTTAGACCTTCCCCTGACCCTTGCTGATGCATATTTGTTAGACAACTTTTGCTTACAAGTGATAGAATAAAATGATGCCTGAGAAGGTGCTGGGTGACTCATAATCAATGACTGGATGAGAATTCAGATGAAGTTTGTTTTTACTTGCTATATCTCTATCATCTCTATCTCTATCTCTATCTCTATCTCTATCTCTAGTTCTACCTCTATCTCTCCTTTTTCCTTTTCTCATTTCCTTCTACTGTGGATGAAAATTCCAAACAAGAGGGTAAGTTGAAAGCTAGCTGCCACAGCTTCTAATTCTCCCATTACTGTAACTTCACCAACTCTAGTAGAAAAGTCCCAGGGAAGACTGTGATTGGCCTAACTACATCTCACGCCTACCCCCAACCAATCTCTGTAGTATACGATTGAGAAGGTCTAATTGGTCAATGTTGTTCGTAAGTCCACTCCTGTCATGGGAATGGGATACCAACTTTAGCAGCACCACTACCCTCATGGTACAGTTAGGTTTTGTATCCCCACCCAAATCCCATCTCGACTTGTAGGTATTCCCAGGTATCAAGGGAAAAACTAGGTGGAGGTAAACTGAATCATGGGGTTGGTTTTCCCCATGCTGTTCTTATGAGAGTGAGTTCTCATGAGATCTGATGATTTTATAAGGGGCTCTTCCCCCTTCGCTCGGCATTTCTCCTTCCTGCCTCCTTTTGAAGAAGGTGCCTTGCTTCTGCTTCACCTTCTGCCGTGACTGTAAGTTTCCTGAGGCTTCCCCAGCCCTGTTGAACTATGAGTCAATTAAACCTCTTTTCTTTAAAAATTACCCAGTCCCAGGTGGTTCTTTAGAGCAGTGTGACAATGGACTAACACACCCCACTAGAGCCAAGGCGTTAAAGATGGGGTGTTTCCTCAAAGGAAAAGCTGCTGGACACACTGTTCATGTTCACTGTGGCCAGAACTTAAATTACAAGCCAGAACTAGAAATTACAAAGCAACCCTGTATGTATCAATATTAAAATTGTTATTTATTACTACAATAATATATTAGGGTCCAGTCAGAAAGTGACACCAGTAATTATTTTAACAGAGAAAGTTTAACGTAGAGAATTAGTTAAATCAGAACTCAAAGGCTGAAAAGCAAAGGCAACACTGAAGTATCGGAGGGGGGACTGCAAGAAGCAGCTATCATCTCTAAGTCTGAGAGAACCCGCCTTAAAAATAAAAAGCTGGGATTATTAGAAGCTAGAAGAGCCAACAAGTATACGAAAAAATGCTCCACATCATTAATCATCAGGGATATGCAAATTAAAGCCACAATGAAATATCACCTCCCACCTATTGAAACAGCGATGATCAAAAAGTCAAAAGATAAATGTTGGTGAGGGTGTGCTGGAAGGGACACTCGCACAGTGTGGGTGGGTAGGTAAATTAGTACAGCCATTGTGGAAAAGAGCCTGGAGGTCCCTCAAAAAGTTAAAAATAGAACCACTGTATTATTCAGCAGTCCTACTACTGGGTATGTATTCAAAAACCATAAAATTAGCTTGTCAAAAGATTTTGCACACCCATGTTCATTACAGCATTATTCACAATAGCCAAGATATGTAAACAATCTGAATATTTTTCAATGCAAGAATGGATTTTTTAAAGTGTAATACACACACACACACACACACACACACACACAGTACTATTCACCCTTGAAAAAGAAGGAAATTCTGTCACATCCCATATGTGGATAAACCTAAAGGATTTTTATGCTAAATTAAATAAACCAGGCACAAAAAGACAATATACCACGTGATCTCACTTATATGTGGCATATAAAAGAGTCAGACTCATGGAAACAGAGAATAAAATGCTGGCTACCAGAGGCTGGGTAGGGATGGAGGGGCCGGGAGAGGATTGTGGAGGGATTGGTCAAAGGACAAAAAAATTTAGTTGGAAAGAAGGAATAACTTCAAAAGATCTATTATACATTGTGAGAACTGCAGTTAATAACAACATATTTTGTATTTGAAAATTACTGAGAGTAGTTTTTAAGTGTTTTTATCACCAAAAAATAAGTGAGATAGCAGGTATATTAAATAGCTTGATTTTGTCATCTCACAAAGTATACATATATCAAAAAATTATGTTGTGTATTATAAATATATACAATTTTTACTTGTCAATTAAATAGTTTTAAAAAGATTAACTTATTCATATAAAAAAAAGTAAAAGCTAGAAGACTGGGTCAGATGTAGAACCCAGAACTGGGGGGAGGGAGTATTAGCCCACTAGTGCTGGTATCTGTGGGGGGCCACAGAGACTTGTTCTTGAGATACGAAAAGCTGACCTGGAAACAGATGTTAAAGATTACTGTTGAAGTAACGCTGAAAGGAAGAGAATACAAAACACGAAGTAAGTTTCTTCTTCCTCTTCCCGCATTCCAGTTCCTTTCTAGTTCCCCCTATTGGCAGAGCCTGAAGAGATCCCAGGTGGCATAGTAGAAATGTGGTTTATAATTCCCCAGACACAGTGCCACAAAGAAGAGCATAAAAGGGTGGCTTTGAAGCTGTGAGACAACAGCTTGATAACCAGCACATCAATGATGGCAACATCAATTCTGCATCAACTGGAGAATATTTTATGCATCCATAGTGGGTTTTATCTGTATCTATAGATACAATAGTAATTAGAACACATACATCTATGTGCAAATTGCCACCGGCTATCTGTTGCACTCAATCCTTTCTCACCACTAGTTTCTTTAAACTTTGTAGTTTGACACCAGGTTCTTTCTATTTTGGTTAGATATTTCTGGAATCATATTCTACTTATACTTTGGAGCATATTCACCATGTTTTCAGAAAGTGAAATTTCTGAAGCTTTTCTTTAGATTATAAATTTGGAACTACCAGCAGTTCCTTCTGAGAGAACAGGTACAACCAGGTTCATCATTTTCTTTAATAGTGTTTTTTCCCTCTGCCTCAATGGTTGCAGCTTCAAAAGGAGCTGTACTAGTCTCATCTCTGTACTTTGGCCTGGCAAAGAATATATTGACAATTGGAGTGAAGACTTCTTTTGTAGCTATCTTTCTTGGAATTTCTCAACCTAATCTCTCTCCTATATCGGGGAATTTATTACAAAAAACTGGGCATTTGAAGTTCTCTGAGAATAGTGTTAAAATCTGGCATATTCAAACAGAAACAATTTTTTACAGGAGTTTTATTTCCTTTCGGTTCATACTAAACATTTTGTTTTAAAAAATACCAGCTTTTTAATTTTCAAAGAAATTATTGTTCGAATTTAATTCTACTTGTTTTCTTTTCTTTTTTTTTCAATATACATTTACTTTCTCCATAGGATATTTCAAACAATGTATCACAAATACTGAAATATTTGATGATTTTATAGTCAGCCTTAAGATTGATAGATACAAGAAAAAATAGAAATTAGTATTTTATGACAACAAAGATATTCTGAATTCTATCAGGAGGACTGCAGCAACCTTGATAAGTCTGCATAAATGATTTGTTCTTGAAAATTCACTAAATAGCAGTGGAAAAGTTTAATGTGGAATCTAACCACAGCTAATTATACATATTAGCTATGTTGAGTAGTTTGCTAGCCCAGATAACCTTTAAACTTTGGCTGTAATGGTAATTTACCTAATGGAAAGGCTTAATAGAAATATTATAACAAATGTATCTCCTTAGGTTTACTGAGATTGAATTGGAAAGTTAGAAGACATGAATGTGCTGTGCACACATACTGACAGAAAACCATGTTATTTTAATGATTCATAATTTCTAATTAGCCATGATTATTCTGAGTGGTTGTGGATATACATTTTAATTGTATCACATACTGTAATTTCCAATTTCCGCAGAGACACTGATGAAGTGAAAGTCGTATTGCAAAGTCATCATTTAAATATCTGAGAAATGGAATGCTTTAAGAGGGATAAATTTCCACAGCTTAATTATAATTCTTATTGATCTCAGAAGTCAATTTTGCCCTGGTAATGCAGATGGCTGTCTTTCTTCTCTTCCCTAGCTCAACATCATTCTGGGAATTTGAAAATGTGTTGCTTTTCTCTCAGTGGATGGATAGAATGCAGTGCTTCTATCATGCATTCAGCATGTAGAAGACAAAAGAGTTTTAGAGGAGCTGAAATAGGGCAAGTGGAGCAAGTAAGAAAATATCTTTTTTATAGTTTGATAGTATAGTTTGGGTTGAAATTGCATGCTGAAGTTTCATTGAAAGCCATACCTTCATATTCATATTATACAAGATTATTTCATAGAGCCACCTGAAGAATCCTTAATCAAATTCATCTTGTTTGTAGGATTTAAATTTGAAAAGAGTTGCTAGTTCTACAAACAAAAGACAATTGCTTGAGTGAGACATGTCTCCCAACAGCTTGTGCTGCGAGAAGAGGAAAGAAAGCAGCTTGTTAAATGTGTATCTCCGTTATGATTAGAATGATGTGAAACTACCTGATGGCCTCCTCCAGATGTAAGGACATTTCATGCACTTTGTAGATCTTGTAATATATGGCACAGATGAGTGGAAACAGGTCTATTTAAGACAGTCCTCTTGAAAGGGTACACATCTCTTTGCATTTGAGGCCCAGAAACTCAATATAATAATTAATATCCACTAAGCCAACACAAGGAACAGTTTCTTAACTTGGGATTTTATGAAATCAAGCAGGGGATTGGTTATGAACAAATACACCTGCATTTGGGTTGATAAATAGGTATAGTTTACAATAGGGTTAACCAAAGCAAGAACTACTTATCTAAAGGACAGATGATATTCAGTGGAGTTTGGGGTGATCTTTCACATCCTCTTCACCAAGGAAATGATGATAATAGTTGCCAAGATATGACCAAGAGAGTAATCTCTGCCTTAGATTTTTTGGATTTGGATTTCTTTTTTTGTATTGTTTGATTTGATTTACACCTCTTATGTTTGTCTTGTGCAATAGCAATATGTTTAATTATAGACCTTCCGTATATAGATCCCAGTTACCAATTGCAAAAAAGATTGCTTGAAATTTACTTAAATAACTGTCACAATGCTAAGCAAAATTGTTATGAATTCTGAAAAATGTGTTAATAGATTTATTTAGTTAATAATGCATCCATACATAGACCATGTATATACTATTATACTTACTTCAAATTACCAAAATATTCTCATAGCTATTGCAATTAAAATAAATATAAGTGGAAATGTACTTAGTACAGTGCAGGAAAAACACTTCAAATTCTATTATTTTTATTATCATTATGTATTCCCTAATAAGAACTATAAGTAGGGTAAGGCACTGACATTAAAATGGTGTATGTGATCCTTACCTTCTTGAAATGTATGGTTTAGCAGCAAAATCACACAATTACAAAATAAAATAAATACAAATTAATAAGTACTATAATAGTCCAAGTGTAGGTGGCCTTGAAAATACGTAACAGGGTCAAGTTATCTAACCTAATGGCTTACTTTCTTTTTGTATGGCTGAAGGTCTTCATGCAAATAGTTTCAGTGCTCAATAAATTCTTTTAAAATGAAAGAATGGCTTAATTCAAGCTTTCTCTGTCCCATTTCCAGTTTGTTTTCAATGCTTTCTACATTCCCTCTTTGCACATATATTTTACTTTCCAATCTTTTCATGGGTAAAAGCCCCTTTTATTTGGGTGAGAGTTGAAGTGGCAAGTTATGCTCCTTGCTAACTATTTTTAAAACCTTCTAATTATCTTCTCTATGTGCAGCAACTTAGAGATTTAATTGTTTTGCCATTTTGCATCCAATGCTAATTAAGTTAATTTCTTCGATATGTAGTATTTTATTACTTCACATAGATCCTGGGGTAGAGATATAGACAGACACAGAGATAGATTAGCTTAAAGTTAACGTTCCTGAGAAAAAACCAAAAATGCCTATATTGAGGGTTTATCACTGGAGACATCAGTGATCAATGACCTTTCTACAAAAGACGACAAGGTTATCAAAAAAGAACGGGTCTTCAAATTACAATCACAAGTCAAAGGGACATTTCCCAATTCCTACGAAATGAAGCCATTTAACTACAGTTCAAGGACCTCAAGGATTCCATCACTGGACTTGGAGGGGATAAGGGTGATGTCTGTAAACATTGCGGACAACTTTTGCCCTCCGCGTCCATCTATGAATCTTCCTGGAGAGAGGATCTATACTTTTTAATCTATTTCTCAAAGGAGGCCATGACTCTCAAGTGGCAAGTATCGCTGGTCTCAACAGTGTGACAAGGCAACTTAAATCTATAAGAGGCCACCCAATGACCTGAGATGCAGTACCAAGCTGTCTCTTCCAGTTCAACTAGATGGCTAGTGGTGAGCCCCTGTTCCATTTTCTTTCAAAACTCAAAGGAATTCATCACAAGTCACTTTTCAGTGTGAGCCAAGCACCAAAAATGTCTCTATTATGACAGTCTCCTTAAAGATTAGCTGGTTGATTTGAAACATAAAAAGCCTTCTAGCAGGTGGTTTTCTCAAAAGAAGTTAGTAGGGAAATAACATGAGGAGATTGGAAGGAAAATCTTTATGACATTCGATACAGTCTGTGTGTGCTTTTCATGTTATGTAGCGGGAACAGAGGGGGGACATTGCGTTATAGCTAGTATGCCATGGCATATCTTGTGACCTGATAACCTGAGGATACCTTGAACTTACAGGACACTCAGCCCTACTGGAGTGTCATCTTTATACATAGGTAGCAGAGACGTGCCACTAACTTTGTGTCACCCTGTATAATCTCATGAGTGGCAGCACTTTGTAGTAATCAAGAGCTCAGACTTGAAGCCAGTTTTCCTGATCTCAAATACTGGCCCTGTAATTTAGTTGCTCTCCTATTCTGAGCAACTTTCTTAATTATCTCTGCCTCATTGTAAAATAAGGATAATAGTTATGTTACCTACTGGATGGCATAGTTTTTAGAATTAAATATTATTATGTGTTAAGCACTTAGAAGAGTATCAGGCACATAGTAAGCAGTATTATGTTGAAAATAAAATCTGGTTCTTAAAGTCTGTGTTGCTAGAAAAGTAATATCTACATTCCTAGTGATATGGTTTGGCTCTGTGTCCCCACCCAAATCTCATCTCTAACTGTGATCTCCACGTGAGGAGAGAGGGGCCTGTAATCTCCATGTGTCAAGGGAGGGAGGTGATTGGATCCTGGGTGCTGTTTTCCCCATGCTGTTCTCGTTAAAGTGAGTGAGTTCTCATGAGATCTGATGGTTTTATAAGCATCTGGCATTTCCCTTGCTTGCACTTCTCTCTCTTGCTGCCTTCTGAAGAAGGTCCTGTCTTCACCTTCACTTTTGCTATGATTTTAAATTTGCTGAGGCTTCCCCAGTCATGTGGAACTGTGAGTCAATTAAACCTCTTTCCTTTATAAATTACCCAGTCGCAGGTAGTATCTTTACCCCACTGTAAGAACAGATTAATAGAGCTAGAATTCTTAGTTTTGATTTATGTGATTGACAGATGCTGCTTCTCTCCACTGAGTCTTTGAACCTCTCTACTGCCTGCTGCAGCAAAAATTTTGGGGTGAGATAAGAAGAATGAAAAGTAGTCCCGGGTGCTAAACCAGATGTGGTCGTGGCCACTAGAGCAATTGTTAATAAAATATGTTTCAGACACCACTGCTTGTTGGGGTTACTGGAGGGTTTGCTGTAAGGAGTACGAAAGTGCCAGAAGAAAGAAAGGGCACTCTCAAAAGAAGATGATAGGAATATGGTTTTGGGCAACTTATCAATGTTAGTGATTTTGCCTGGATTTTACAGTTCAAAAAATCCTGGATGACTCAAACATGCATTGTCCTAAGAGTATCTTGGTGGTGGGAGTGAACAAGGGGGTCATGATACAATCTGAATCGGACTCAAGAGGCAGTTCCTTAACTTCAAAGTGAACACTTTTTCCTAAGCCTTGAGATATACAAATAAATGATACCATGCTTCATTCTTTAATCTTAAACCTCTTTATTTAAAAATGAATCACTTCTCAATCTCTTAATCTAATTTGAGCCAAAAGACACTGGGACATTCTTTAGTAATAATTTTAAATTAATCTCTTTAAATGAAAGTTGTGAAAAATTTTTCTGTATGTTGCCATGCAGTGCTGATCTCAACAGTGAGATGTTGCAGTTGTAATTCCAACTGGAATCACTCGCCGTACTGAAGATTTCTGCTTACTAAAGATTTTAAATTAATGTGCTCCCAGTGGTTAGTAGAGTAATATCGTAAGTTCCACTGAAACTCCTTCTCAATCAAGTTTATCACTGAAGTAAATTTTCTGGATAAATCAAGTCCCCTAATGATACTATTGATAAAATAGATTGTGCAAAGACTGATTAGGTAAAAATTATCCTCCTGATTTATTTTGTCTCTGTTCACAGAATAAAGAGATGTATGACGTGATGATTCCCAAATTTGGCCCATCCCGAGAATTATATGGGGAATTAGGCTATGGGGTTTTATTTATTTATTTATTTATTTTTAAATGAGTGTTTCAAGTAATTTTAGAGTCAGAAAATGTATCAACATAAAGTAAAAACTGTTAAAATTTTCTAGAATATTTTGGGGAACACAGATGGTTTTGGGGGACTTATAAATATTCTCTTCTGGGCTTTATAATCATTGCTTCTATAAATGAAAAAAATAGAATCAGGAAGCATGAATGAAATTAAAAGACTAAAGGATGCAAGCTTTACAAACCAATTCAATTCAACAAAGCTGACACATTTTACATAATGAACACAAAACATAATTGAAAAAATTATAGCTTTAATTCAAATCTCAAAACAATAATAATGCACCTTACTCAAAAATCTTAAAATGTTAGCAGAATTTTGTGAAATTGACAACATGAGAGAAAAAATTATGTATTTGTTTAGTGAAAACTCACAGGAAGAATGGAGACTAATATAGTTTTAAGTATCGACTAGGATTCCTCCACAACAGTCAAACAGTTAAATCAGAAACATCGATTTATTGGCCGAGCACAGTGGCTCATGCATGTAATCCCAGCACTTTGGGAGGCCAAGGCTGGCAGATCACCTGTGGTCGAGTGTTTGAGACCTCCCTGGCCAACAGGGTGAAACCCCATCTCTACTAAAAATACAAAAATTAGCTGGGCTCAGTGGCACATGCCTATAATCCCAGCTACTTGGGAGGCTGAGGCAGAGAATCGCTTGAACCCAGGAGGCAGAGGTTGCAGTGAGCCGAGATCGCACCACTTCACTCCAGCCTGGGTGACTGAGCGAGACTCCGTCTCAAAAACAAAACAAAACAGAAACATCAATTTACTGAAATTAGAAAATGGTAAGGGATGAGGCAAAGAAAATTTATGTTTTTTAAAAATTTAGGTTAATAAGATAGATTATGAAAACACATTAACCCCCAAAGAGTCCAAAGCTTTTGCCTATAATACAAATCAGTGAATCAGAAGTTACTTATACTTGGTTCCCAATGTCAAATTCCATCCACGGTACTCTCTACCGTCTAAACATAGCGCCATCGCTCTCAATTCCAATACTAACATATTAATTGATATTCTTGTCTTCCCAGATCAATGGCCTATACTTTTCTATAACTCCTATCTCTGAGATTTTTTACCTATTTCACTTTTCTAGGTCTCAAACTGATCTATAACCTTGTTTTCTCAATGCCTTATTTTATTAGACAAGTTTCATACATACGCACACACACACACATGTGGAGAGAGAGAGTATCTATATAGTATCTATATAATCTCTGTCTCACTCTGTGTGTGTGTATATGTGTGTGCATGTACATATATGATTTATTATGAGGAACTGACTCACATGATTATAGAAGCTGAGCAGAGAAGTCCCATGATCTTTCTGCAAGCTGGAGATCCAGGAAAGCTGATGGTATAAATCCCAATCTGGGAGCAGAAGAATATGAGATGAGATGTCTTAGCTCAAATAGCAAGGCAGGAAAAAAGGAGTGAATTTCTTCTTCCTCTGCCTTTTGTTCTATTCGGGTCCTCAACAGATTCAATGATGCCCACTCATAGTGCCTCATGCTGGGGAGGGCAATCTACTCTACTGAGTCCAGTGATTCAATGTTAATCTTAGCGGGAAACACCCTCGCAGACACACCTCCCACAAAATGTTTAGTTTAGGCACCTCGTGGTTGACATAAAATTAATCATCGCACTTACCAACCCCCAAAATGTTTTATAAACTTAAAGGCTTATGCATAAATGCCAAAGATTATCTTTATAGAGATATTTTTCTTCCATCTCAATTTAGAGACTATTAACCAGAAATACACAGCTTCCTGATCTCTCATGCCATAAACCTGCCCCCCACGTTTGCATTCATCACCATCATTGTCAATATAACTAGGCATGTTGTCATGGTTATAAGCCCAAACTGCTCTGGAAACACCATCACAGAAGATTTTCTTTCTCATTTCAATTTTAGCCTTTTTTCTCCCAGCATTTATGTCCCTGAAATGGGAGACATCCTCATTAGAGAGAATTTAAGAACGATTTCTAGGCCCTGATCTTTGCATAACTCTATACACTTAGTGACAGACCAGCTCACCATGGAGAAGCAGGTGGTTCCATTTGTGCAAATTCTTGTTTGTTTTGGTTATTTTGGCCATTTGTTTCATACATGATCATATCATTTTCATTTCGTACTTGAAGGCATGGCTGACTAGGAGTCCATACCAGTAACACAACTTGTTACAACTGTGATGTACACAACTGTGTGTGATGTACACAACTGTGATGCTCATTTGTGTTTGCTTGCATGTCTTCCAACCAGGTTGCTCTGCAGGCAACTACTAAACACTTGTCTACTTTTGCCACTATTCAGATATTCAGACACTCACAGCTGAGACTCTTGAGTAATTGCCTTTTTTGACACTGTTTTGGATTCGTTTCCGTATTATTTCCTCTTCTGCATACTTAGCATTCCTAGAAATAATCTAGTCATTTAAATATCAATAGGTCAAAATATAATACAAGCAAATAAGAAAATGAAGAGGCCACTTCCAGACACTCCTGCCTGTCAATATAGAACCCAGCTCTGATAGACACCATAACCAACCGTCTTTCCTTTACAACAAATTGTGGACCTTGGTTTCTTTGTGCTGCTATAACAAAGTATCACAGACTGCATAATTTACACACAACAGAAATGTATTTCTCATAGTTCTCAAGGCTGGGAAGCCCAAGATCAGGGCGCCAGCATCTGGCGAGGGCTTTTGGCTGCATTCTCACATGGAGGAAGCAGAAGGGCACAAACAGACAAATACTGTCCTTATATGACAGAGGTGCAAGAGAGAGAGAGCCCACTCCGACAAGCCCTGTTGATAGGGCTCCAACTGATTCACGAGGAAGGATCCCTCAAGGCCTAATCACCTCTTAAAGGCCACACCTCCCAATATTGTTATTCTGGAGATTAAGTTGCAATATGAATTTCGGAGAGAATAAAAGCATTCAAACCTTAAAACTGCCTCTTACCTATGGGGTTGAATTTAATTTTACATCTCATTTCTTTTTTCGTTTTAAAACTAACAGAGTATAATAAAGATCTGATTCTGATTTGACTTATTGATATGAAATCCTAGGATAAAAAATAATGCCCTTATTATATCTCATTTACTATAAGTTAAATAACACCATTGTACATCATTTTAAAATAAGTACTATGGAAACTAGTAATAGAAATGACACTACAATTTTATGTAACCAAATCTACATAATCAATTTTGTTGAGTGACAGAAATCTATAGGTCAGTCTCCAACATCTTTAAAAATATGGGAGTCTTTAACAATCAAAAATGTAATACAATTTGTATCAGAATACCTTAGAGTTTGACAGAAAATTTATCCATGAACAAGTAATGGGAAGAAGAAAACCATGTATTTCTCATAAGACATGAGAAATACCCCAGACACTTAATCAGAGCTTTTTGGATACACCAATAATTGCTTTCATGTTTGCAGTGATGTAACAGAAAACTTTTATTTGAGTATTATCAAGAAGGCATAAATAGAAAATTAGAACAATCAATATACTCTGATTATCCTTGAAAATAAATATAAAATTTTATCCTTAATAAAACTCAGAAATCCAAGTCACCCTCCCACTCTTTCGCTTGAATGTTTTTCAGATAATAATTTGACACTATAAAAACTCAGAATGAAACTGATTGTAACAGTATTCAAATTAATATAAGTAATATAAAATCATCTTTTCAATTATAATAAAATTCCTAATGCTGGTGATATTTTTGAGAGCCTATATTATCCCAAGGACATCATGGCAAATTTAGAGCAAATGAGTTCATCAGTCTTCATTTGTGTAATATTCCTTGTTTAGTCTGAAAGAGGACCGCTGATTGTGCATTTATAATTTTAGGTAGAAACTTGTGTTAAAAGATTATTCCAATTAATCCTGTTGTTTTCATTCTTGTTCCTCAGAGCACTAAAAATTTTGCTTTAGCTTTTCTAAGCCATTGCATATGGCTAAAGGATTTATTCTTTACCCTGATCTTTTATGCTTACCCCTGTTTGGGATCTAATCTGCCTCCAACAATTCTTCCCGAACCTCTGTTCATTGCCACATAACCATAACCAATTATTTGTAATGACATATTCTTCCATTGAAGAAAGCAGGAGTAAAAGACTGGGGAGAGGGGAGATAGGGAGAGTAAGAACATCCACACTTGCCTGTACATGACTTTATTAATGAGCTGATTCTACATTTTGAATACTTTGTCAACAGAGACTATGATTCCTAGCCCTCAGCACTGTTCCAAAGCACTCCTGATTTCCCAAGAAGCATACCCCTGCCAAACTAATTTACAAAAAACAAGTTTCAACTGACTTTCTTAATATAATTCCTAATATAATCTTCACTTACAGTTTCTTCACTCATAACCCAGAGTTCTTTTTCTAATGAATACAAGCCATTTTTGCATACTTTAGCTAATTTACAAATTGTTTTGAGAGTTGAAAATCATTAATTAGGCTCTGTCAGTAGATCTTTTATTAGGTCATTGTTAACACACATACATCTCTATGACTAGCCTTTCTTACTCTGATTCTGTTACTATTACTGTATTACTACTAGATTACTATTATTATTACAGAACCTGGGCTAAAGCCCATATCAAGATATCACAGAGTTTTTCTTTCTCATTTCAATTGTGGCCTTTTTTCTCCCAGCATTTATGTCCCTGAAATGGGAGACATTCTCATTAGAGAGAATTTAAGAATGACTTCTAGGCCCTGATCTTTGCATAACTCTATACACTTAGTGACAGACCAGCTCACCACAGAGAATTAGGTGGTTCCATTTGTGCAAATTCTTGTTTGTGTTGGTTATTTTGGCCGTTTGTTTCATACATGATCACATCATTTTATGATAAAGCCCATCAAGATATGGGCTTTAGCCCAGGTTCTGTCACTAATCACGTGACTTGGACAAATCCAAGGCATATTACTGTGAAACAGAGGGAAGTGAAGTTTGAGCACCCATTACTTGTGCATGCTTCTTTTGTTACTACAAGGGAACTTATCAATATGATGCATGATTATATGTCTTTGTAAAATTTATAGGAGTGGTATATTTTGATGATAATTGATAAGATTAAAGCTTCTTTTTGCTCCAAATTCCCCTTTGTTAGACTTTTCCCCTCATTTGATCGCATTGTAGTGGTCATTAACACTTTTTGGACCTGCCTAGGGGAAGTTGAGTTGACGAGATGTTTAATGCAGGGGTATATGTATGTGGCTTGGAGCCTTTTTTTGTAAATAATTAGGTAGGTCGCCTGTGTGGAATGACTTTTAGAAATATGCTTCCAATCACTGTGTTGCTATATCCAAGATGACGATACGAAGGCATAGAGCCAGTGTGTCAGTCAGTTAACTAAAAAACAGTTTTTTACTTTCCTGATTTGTGCGATGCTTGCAGTATTGAAAATTTTCAATTGCTGTAACCTAATAAGGGGAGTCATATCTCATCATCTTTTTGTATTCTCTTTGTTAGAAGCATGTGATATATTTTACCAAATTCAAGGACAAGAGATTACACAAAGGTGTGGAAAACAGCAGGCAGAAAATCACTGGGGGGTCATCTGGGGGCACTGACCGCCACACACTTTCTTAATTCGTTTTTTTCTCTAACACTAATAGGATGCATTTGGTTGAAACTCAAATTGAGTAAGCTTAAGCAAAAAGTGTGTGTACTATCCTCAAGGAATCCAAAGAAGCATAGAAAAATGATTACCTGAAAACACGGATGCTGCTAAACCACAGAAACAATAGGAATCTGGAACTCAGATACCTCCAAGACCACTTCTTAGCTTTGCTTCCCTTTGCGAGATAACCCAGCTTAGATGATTACCCAGCCCTGGACAATCAACTGTGGTCAAGGAACTGGGAACTCTAATTGGCCTAGATTAGATCAAGTACCCTCTTTGGACTAATAAAATCTGGTTAAGAGACTCCATTTTAAGAATGTATTAATTGAGCCTGGGAAGTTGAATCTGTGGTGAGCCATGATCACACCACCGTGCTCCAGCATGAGCAACAGAGTGAGACATTGGCAAAAAAAAAAAAAAAAAAAAAAAAAAAATAGAAACAAGAAGAAGAATTTATTAAGTCTTAGGCAAGTGGAAGAGACAATTCCCAAAATATGACTGTTAACTCCAGACCACATATAATCATCCTTTGATACACATGGGATTGGCTCTAGGACTCCTAAGAATACCAAAATTCCAGATACTCAAGTTCCTCATATAAAATATCACAGTATTTGAGTATTACCTATGCACATCCTCCCATATTCTTTAAATCAGTTCTAGATTAGTTATAATACCAAATTTAATGCCTACATATCACTTCATTCATACAGATACAACACAGCACTCAGCATGTGTAAACTCAAGCTTTACTTTGAGAATCTTTGTGGATTTGTCTTTCAGAATATTTCCACCCACAGTCTGGTAAATCTATGGATATGGCACCCACAGACACACAAGGCCAACTCTCGTTTATACATTATGACAAATCTTTAAGAAGTGTTTTTGTTTATTTTGTCCTTGGAGTAGTCACAGGAATTGCTTCTTTGTAGTAGAGCCATATTGCATGAGAATTTATCTGCTAATACTTGTAGACCAAATACTACCAGACCAAAAACTTGTAGTAATGTATATCCTAATCATCGTTATAATTCCAGGATTTAGCAGGGTCTGCTACCTGGGAGGTGCTTAATGTATAATTACATGATAAATCAATCACTTATTAAAAAACTAAATCTAATATAATATTAATATTTAAAAAACTAAATTTACTGTTTCTTGATAGTACTAGACTGAGCTTGTGTGGCAGTTCAGGAGCTCACGTGGTTTGAACTCTGTTCTTTCACAGCGGTTTCACATTTATTGCTTCTTGAAGCCAAGGTAAACACTGAGCAGGGAATTTCCATAGTTTCTTACTTATTAGCAAAGGCTGCCTGGGATTAATGGCAGTCCAGTTGTGTCAGCCACTTCAAATCCTCTGACAAAGTCAGGTAAATAGAGAAGAGTAGAGGAAAGGTAAATTTTAGTACAAGGCTCCAGCAACAATTTAAGACAAAGATGGAGACAGGGCTGAAAAACAACATCACTGCACATGAAACTATAAACAAGATTTTTCTGTTTTTCCAGATTGGTTGCTCACCACTGGAAACATCAGGGTGATTCTTGACTAATTCCAATCACAATTTAGCAGCTGTTCTTAATTTCTTCTTTCTCCTTTCTTAATATCTCTCCACCTTTACAAAATCTCTCTTTAATAGAAATATTTGACCTCAAATTTTCATCTCAGGTGTGGAAAATTATGCAAGCTACAAGCTGTGGCCCTTATTTTTAGAAGTTATGTGCTAGAGATCTCCTGTCTAGTCCCAGCTCTTCCATCTTTTCTATGGCTGTATCAACCTTTCTGAATGTGTTCTTTATGTAAAATGAGCAGGCGAAACCAGGTACATAAGGAAACTTCTAACTCTAACATTTTGTGGTTTGATGTATCTCTCATGTTAATAAACAGGTAACACCTGGTCACAGCATATGCCTTCACAACCAATTGTTTGAACTTTCTTTTCAAAATGGGATGAGAAGGGAAGTGTACAGAAGGAAAAACACAGCTCACATGGTAGGGCATTGTAGCCTTTACACTGGGATGCTCTCCATTTGGTCTGTAAGTTTGTGTGCGTGGGTGCCTGTGTGTGTGTGTACGCGTGTGTGCCTGTGTGGGGTGCATTTTGCTTATTTTTAAAGTTGACATTTTTTTCTGTGAAATTTGAGTGACTTTATAGTTGTCAATATGAAGAAAGAAAAATTTAAAAGCAGGTAAAATTGATTTTCTTATTAAAGTAGTTATCTAATGGGGTAATTCTCAATCTATATCTGAAAATGCATAAAACATCAAAGTAATAATTTAAAGTTTCAAAATTAAATAATACTGCTGCAGTGATAGTGGGAAAAAATTTCATCAATTTTTATATAGTTTATTATTTAAAAGTTGTTTTGAAACGATGCAACAATGATTTAACAAACAATGGTTTATTAAAAATTCTTTAGGATTTAAAGGAAGCACATGACAACATGACTGACTTACTTTTCACTGTTTATTCAATAGTACTCCATTTCAATTTTGTTTCTCTTTGTAAATTATCAAAAAGGAGAGTTATTCCTCTTAATGTGAAGCAGGGGACATTTAAAAAAAAGACATCCCTCATTTTTAGCCTAGTCATTTAATTCCCGGCCAAGGAAACTGGACAGGCCTCTATTCATTTGGAGGCAGGAAGATGGCCAAAACAGGATACAAGAAGGTTTCAGAGAAATAATTTTCTCAGTTCCCCAGGGGCTGCTGTATTTCCCACAGGCTCTCCAGTGACAAGAGTGAAGAATCACACTCACCGGATTTTGATGCTGGTAATATTAAGATTTTGTTGAAATGAACAAATATTGATTGATTTTAACTTGATCTTCACCTCAGCAAAAATCAATGTTTACTATCATCTTCTCTCCAAACCATATGCATCTCTAGCTAATAGCATATTTTATGATGTCAATTTATTTTGAGTTCTAAATAAAAGTGAACCAAGCATTAATAAATTATCATTAAAGTCTCCATGAATATTAGAATTAACTCAAGTAAGTTTTATTTCAAACATTTAATGCAATGTGAAATTATTAAAAATTTGAGTAAATAATAGGCTATTTTAAAAGCCCATGACACTGTGTCCTTTTGCCCTTCCTCCTCTCATTACTATTTCTTGCCTTTGAATATATTTCCAATGTGGCATCAAGTTCTGGATCTATAAAATAGAGGTCATGCTTTTCCCAAAAGAGAACTGTGAAACTTTGACTGACCACAAAAATCACTTTCAGCTTTTCAACACTGCAATTGTGCCAACTTGCCAATTTTAGCTTTTTTTTTTTTTTTTTTTTTCATTTAACTGGGAAATTCAGGAACTTCCTACAAATGCAAAAGCACTTTTTAAAAAATGTCACAATATTATATAAAGTAAGGTAACGTAAAGAATGATCTTTATGAGCAGTTTCCCTAAAAATGTGGCTATGAGTTTCTGGCAGCCACCACCTTGATATGCATGCTCACTGAAGCTCCTGACCTGAACATGTAACAAGAGAAAGAGAAGGAGAGAGAAGATCCCCAGGCAGGTTTGGTCTGTTGTCCTGTTTGAGTATGTCGAAGGGGTAGGGGTCAGGAGAAGTGCTAGGGAGGCGTCAAGTGCTGACAAGGTGGGCATCTGTAGTCTAAGGTCAGGCTCAAACTCATCAAGCAGCACCACATAATTGTTCACTTCTGGGAGGACAGACAAGCAGATGGGTCCTGCTGACAGAAATCAAATCATAGACATAGACAGGGGTGACTCATTTTGAGAAGAAACGTCATAAATGCAAGGAGGCAAAAAGGATCAGCAGTAAATGAAGACAGGCCTGAAAGTAGAAGTTACTGCCACATCATTATGGAGAGCCGATATTTTATGGCAAGTGGTAGGGAACACGTGCATTATGTGTTGAGCTTTCACATCTGTCTACATCAGCAAGCATAGTTGCTTTAAAAACTAAGAACAGTGATTAATATTCTTTCTTGATTTAGCATTTCTAATAAGCAGTTGCCAATAATAACTTGTCTTATTCTGAGCTATCATTCTTAGCATTTTCCTGTCTTGTAAAACCTGCCCCCACAAAAGATGACAAAAAAGGCACAGATTTTGTTAAACATGGATCGATTTCATTGCATTCCCTTTTCTTCTCCATCTTTTTTCTTTCTCTTATCACCTAGCAATACTTGATGAGTACATTTTACCACAACCCCAGTTCCTATATCTACTTGTTAAACACCCTACATTTTCTCTTTCATTTTCAAAATGTTTCTCACTCTAATAGGCAAGTGATATTTTATAGAATGCTTTTTATAATACCTTCCCAATGGGTTTTCAATTTGCCTAGTTACTTTTAGATACATGCTCTGAAGTTTTGCCGTGGCTTCTGTTATTAGTCTGTTTTCATGCTACTGATAAAGACATACCCCAAACTTGGTAATTTATAAAGAGATAGGTTTAATGGACTCACATTTCCACGTGGCTGGGGAGGCCTCACAATGATGGCAGAAGGCAAAAGACATGTCTTACATGGTGGCAGACGAGAGCGAATGAGAGCCAAATTAAAGTAGAAACTCCTTATAAAACCATCAGATCTTGTGAGGCTTATTCACTACCACAAGAACAATATGTAGGAAACTGCCCCCATGATTCAATTATCTCCCATTAGGTCCCTCCCGCAACACATGGGAATTATGGGAGCTACAATTCAAGACAAGATTTGGGTGGGGACACAGCCAAATCATGTCAACTTCTATTACATGTAAGCGTCTTAATTTTTGTGAACAACACATGGGAATTATGGGAGCTACAATTCCAGATGAGATTTGGGTGGGGATGCAGCCAAACCATGTCAACTTCTATCACATATAAGCTTCTTAATTTTTGTGAACAACCTCATGTGAAGCACCTCATATTTCTCCACTCATGGCAACTATCATCAAAGGTCAGTATGTGACACCTTTTATTTTACTCATTTAATTTATCGCTTTTCCCCCCATTCCAAAGTTCAATCTCCTTTCTGTACCCCATAGTCGACTCACTCAAATGTGTTTGTTATGTATCTTAAAATTTGTATGCCTCCCTGTATTGTTGTCTGATGTGGACTGTAGACTGCCATCTTTTCATTGTATTCTGACTTGGCAGAGAGCAGAGAGAAGCAAGCTTTCTCTGGATTCTTATAAGGACACTTTTCTCATCTGAGGGCTGGGCTCTCATGACCTCATCTAATTCTGATTACCTCCCAAATACTCCACCTTCTAATTCTATCAAATTGCAAGGTAAATTTTTCACATGTGTATTTGGAGAATGCAATCATTCAGTCCACAATGCACAGTATATAAATACATGGGAGGAAAATGATGATCTCTGACCATTTATTTTTATATATCTATATAATATATATAATATATATGTATATGTATGTATAGCACATTGATTTGTACAGTTTAGACCATTATGATATATATTTCTTTTTCCTACAAGGGGAAATGTACATTTACAGAAACTTTTCTTTCTAAGATCATATATATCAGGCTAATGAGTCTGGGCCAAGGCTGCATGTATTACTTCTGGCCTTGAATGTTTAATTGCTGTGTTGGACCCTCCAGATCTTTATCTTTCCACTCTTCACAATGACTGACAATGATTGACAATGATTGAGGTGGGTTATACTCCATCAGTCTCAGAAGAATACAACAAGCAGAGTCAACCTGAGACGGACTGGCGGTGGGAACAAAAATCAGACTTACGTTGTTTGAAGTGTAAGGGATGTGGAAGTTACCGCAACATCACCTCATTTCTCCTGAGGGATATAATCATCATAAATGTTCCTTCCTTGTCTCGTGGGAGAATATTCTTGGGCTGTATAACCAGGAATAGTAACACTGTGTCATAGGATATATGCAGTTTTAATCTGAATAAGTACTGCCAGAGTGCTCTTCAGCAAGATTAAGCTGGTTTGGTTTTTCCACATCCCCACTAATACTTATTATTATTCAACTTTCCAGTTTCTGCCAATCAGATGGTTGTAAAGTGGTAAATTATTTTACTGTAATTTGCATTTCTCTGATTATAAATGAGCTTGAGGATCTCTTCATATAGTTGATAGCTGTTTGTGTTTCACCGTCTGTTTATCACCTGCTCATATCATTTGCCTGTACTAGCTTCTTCTAATAGAATGTATGTTGAATATGGTATAGCACATTGACTTCTACAATATAGGCTATTTTTTTCCTAAAAGGGAAAATATACATTTACAGAGACTTTTCTTTCTAAGATCACTAATAACTATTTCTTATCTAACTGAAAGGACTGTTTTTTGTACACACTCATCCTTGACATCACTGTAAAATCTGATATGCTGATCTTCCAGCATGGCTTGGGATGTTTTCTTCCTTTGAGTTCTTTGTATGTTCTACATTCTTTAGCTATTCTATTCTTATCGCTACCTTTCAACTCCTTTCATAATTCTTTTTAGAGGTTTATGTTCAGCCTTTTCGTCCTGTCTCCTGCTCCTTCCCCCACAAGGACTCATGAATCCAGCTATTTCCTTTATACTCAATATGAAGTCTCCCACCTTAAATTTTGCTGTTAAGGTTGCAACTCTAACTACTGACATAATGCCTCTACCTGATTGTCTTATCATTGCCTCAAACTCAGCAAGTTAAGATGCAAATAAAACTATCACCTGGAAAAGTACGTCTACTTCATATATACACCATTCATGTCACTTGTAAATCATCACTCCTGTCAAGATGGAAACCTTGAAGTAAACTTTGATGTATAATTCTCTTTTATCTGCTAGCCTGGGTGATGGATTTGCATTTCGCCATTGCGGATACGCTTTTGCTTTGCCCTCTTTTCTCTGACACCACTTTTCACTCCCCATTGCTGCTTCCCTACCAAGAAGTTTACCACCTCACACTCAGAGCAACGGAAAGCCTACTGCCTAGACTCTGTGTCTAGGGTCTTACATGGTTTCACACAGATGCCACATTTATTACACTGTTGTTGCTTTATATATTTACAGACACTTTTTGCTTTCTCTAATAAAACAATGCATAGCAATATTCTGTTATTAGAAGAATCAAATAATGCAGAATTGTGTAGAATAACATAGAACATTCCCCTTCATATTCACTCACCCGAGATTAGTCTTCCTGTCTTTTTGTCCCAGAGGAAATCACTGAAACTGCTGGTGTTTCCAGGTACTTACAGGATTCATTTATGCATTTTTATGCATGCATACATAAAGCTTATTTCTGCTGTAATTATTTATAAGTGGGCTGATACTTTTTTTTTATAGAAATGTGCTTTTTTTTTTTTTGAGACAGTTGCACTCTGTCACCGAGGCTGGAGTTCAGTGGCACAATCTCAGCCCACTGCAACCTCTGCCTCCCAGGTTTAAACAATTCTTCTGCCTCAGTCCCCTAAGTAGCTGGGACTACAGGCACCCGCCACCACCCCGGCTAATTTTGTATTTTAGTGGAAACAGGGTCTCACCATATTGGACAGGCTGATCTCAAACTCCTGACCTTGTGTTCTGCCCGCCTCGGCCTGCCAAAGTGCTGGGATTACAGACGTGAGCCACTGCACCTGGCCCACTTAGCCTTTTATATAGGAGATCTTTCTATGTTAGGAGATGTGGTCAAATCAGGTATAATTTCTGTCCAATGTAAATGACAAGTGGAGGAGAGGAGACTGAAGGCAAGAGAACTGAAGGAAGCTTTTACAGTGGCTCACTTGAGAGTCAATAAAAGTTTTCCCTAGGTGAGTACCAAGTAAAATAGGAGAACTGGACATTTCATTTAATAGTGACTTGTAATTACAATTATATTCATGGAATGTGTCATAGATGATGGTGAAAACTCCCAGCTTTCTAGTGTGACAGATGAGGGTATAAGTGATTAAAATAATTAAGATATGAAACACAGGGGAAAAAATTCAGACAGAAGAGGCAAGGGATATTGACTCTTGGGAGTGCAAACAACAGGCACGTTGACTTTAACTCGTGAGGAATTATAATTTCGGAATTTAGATTCTCCCTGGGAATTTGATAATGAAGAGAGGAGTTTTATATTAAAATTGTGCAGCCTTTTTATTACTGGTAATTTATTATCAAAAGTTTATTTATTCAACGTATTGTAGCAATATTGTCATAGTGTCTTTAATTTCATTGCTTATAAAATCTCAGATAGGCTCTGTCAGACAGCTTGGCTAGAAACTTTTGGACAGCAAATAGTGTGGGGGCTGAATATAAAGTTTGGTCACAGGAAACATTTAGTGTTAATTTTATTAATATATTGTTCTGAGAAATTTTAAAGCCTTCTAGGTGTAAAATCTATCCTTTGCACCGGTGACCCCAAAAGGAGCCACAGTGGATTAGCTTTTGGTAATCAAGGAAGGTAGGGACAAGACTGTCCATACGATATTGTTTGGCTTTGTCCCCACCCAAATCTCGCCTTGAATTGTAATGATCTCTACATGTCAAGGATAGGGCCAGGTGGAGATAACTGAATCATTGGGCCAGTTTCCCCCATACTGTTCTCATGCTAGTGAATAAGTCTCATGAGATCTGATAGTTTTATAAATGGGAGTTCCCCTGCACAAGCCCTCCTGCCTGCTGCCATGTAAGACATGCCCTTGCTTCTCCTTTGCCTTCCACCATGATTGTGAGGCCTCCCCAGCCATCTGGAACTGTGAATCCTTTAAACCTCTTTGTTTTAGAAATTACCCAGTCTCGGGCATGTCTTAATTAGCAACGTGAAAACAGATTAATGCAATAAATTGATACCAGTAGTGGGGTGCTGCTGTGAAGAGGTCATCCGTAGCTGTGGTTGACAATTGACTCATTGTTTAAGGCCAGAGGGTTAAAAAAAAAAAAAAAAAAAAAGTTGAAGGCTGGAGTGGAGTATTACTTTCTCAGTCCTTCAATTCTCATGATTAAAAAGCAACCAAAAAAACCCCTCATACATTCTTCCTGCTTCTGTGATTTCTCCTCCCCTGGAAAGTAGGATTCACTTAGCTGATTGCTGAGTTTATCATAAGAAAATGGCGTAAAGAGCTTATGATCGTTTCATTTCCTCGTCTTTGGGACATAGCTGCCTACAGGAAATGTATATCCTGCCATGGTCTGTGGCGTGTGGTAAAAGGGGCCTGCCCCCGAAATGGGAGCTTATATTGCCCAGTACTTCTTTTGACATAAATATTCCTAAAATGAGATCCATTGTTAGGAATTTCCACTAGCCAAAAATATAAGACTTACTCTCCAATGTTAGCTTTACTAATTAATAAACCCACATTCTTAGAGTATCATTTGCTTTACTCTTTTATTTCTCAACTTGCCTAGAACTTGAGTAAAGGGGGGAAATGATCCTGCTTATTGGGAAACACCTGAAACTCCAATTGCTCACATACTCACGTCTGCTGTGGTAGTGTGACAGTAGCCACAGATAATACATAATGAAGTAATTATGGCTGTGTTCCAAAAACCGTCATTTATGGACATTGACATTTGATTTTTACACAATTTTCACATCATCAAATATTGTTTTCTTTTCTTAACCACTTAAAATGTACAAAGCATTCTTAGCTTGAAGGCACCAGAGTAGACCCACAGGCAATAGTTTGTGGACCTTAGTTATAGTGTCAAATATCAGATTTTGGTATTATTATCTCTTCCTCAAGAATTTTCAAAAACTTTATTTTGTATGTTTCAGTCCTCCTTTCTACTACTGGCTTCCAGATACTCCATAATTTGGCCTTTCATACCTTTAAAACATCAAAAAGTATATCATCCCATTGTAGTTTCTAGCACCTGATTGCCTCTCAGGAAATAGTTTTTTTAAAAGTTACTATTTTTTTATAAATGTACTTTCTCTTTGCTATGGTTTGAATGTGTCCCCTAGAAGTTCATGTGTTGGAAACATAATCCCTCTGCTCTCATAAATGGATTAATGGATTGATGAGCATTCTGCCCTTATGACTGGATTAATGTTGTTATCACAGGAGTGAGTTTGTTATTGAGAAAATAGCTTTGTTATAAAAAGGAGCTCTCTCTTGTGCTGTTGCCTTCTTGCCATCTGTTGGCCTCTACCATAATATGATTTAGCAAGAAGGCCCTGACCAGATGCCAGAACCATGCTCTTGTACTTCCCAGCCCCCAGAATAGTGAGTTAAATACATTTCTTTTCTTTATTAATTACCCAGCCTGTGGTATTCTGTTATAACAACAGAAAGTGGACTAAGGCCCTGCTCTATGAAACTTGTTTCTTCAATATGCTTGTTCACTTTTTCTTTTCTAAATTTAAATATTATCTCCTCTAAGATACCCTGCTGAACTACTTTAATTCCATAATATTTCTGTTTTATGCTGAGAAAAAAATTTTGGTGGAGGTTAACATTGAGACTGTTTTCTAGTTACTATTTTATATTATGGTTTTGATAAGAAGAAAGAGAAGGAATAAATACAAAATGAAGTCAGAAAATGTGGCATTGACATTTAGAGAGTATTGGAGAGTTTTTTTTTTTTTTTTTTTTTT